>NC_057395.1:81269156-81350543 GCF_019320065.1 Cervus canadensis
TTATTACCTGTAAGAGGGGCATAAGTCTTGTACGTACATGACAGGGCTGCCATGTGGTTAAATAAGTTCATATAGGGCAGCATTCAGAAAAACATCCACATGGGAAATGTTGTGCAGCCGTGAGCTGTGACTATCTCATCTCCTGGAGACCCTGCTATAAACAGTCTTCAGACTGACCTACTGCATTCACTGACCTTCAGTTATCAATTTTGTGGGCCAGTATGCCTGCCTTTGGACCCTGTTTACCGAGTCAAATATTGTGCAGGATGATGGGGTTAGGGATGGACCAGAAGTCAGAAGGGGAAAAAGGAGAAAAGGTAAAAAGGGAAAGAAAAGGAAATCAATAGCAGACACTGAACTATTTTATGACTCGTTAGCAAGAGCACTGTTTTTCTGCTTCCTCTGTGCTTTTCCTTTGGGGAACTTTCCATCCTTTTTGACTGGTTTTACCCGTGTCCAGTCACTAGACCTGGGCTTAATAGAGAGATAGGAGATTCTCTTTTTATTACTTTGGCCCATGATGCTCTGGTTTAAACTAATCACCAGGAGACCCAAGGTACTCATTCACTTGCTTTTTGTGATAAAACTGCAATGCCGCTGCATTCAGCAAGAAGAGGTTTAAAGGGTCTGGGTCTGAGGAAGGCATTCTAGCAGGTACCTGTCCTTACCTGTAATCATGCCAAAAGCTCATGACAATGAGGATAGTAACAACAGGGCAATCCAGGTGCTGCCTGGGGTCCCCATCCCTTAGGATCTAGGCAGGATCACCCCAATCCCGAGCCACAGCCTGGGGGAGCCCCAGGAGCCCAAGTCTCCCCTCCAGGACTGCTAATGTCCAGTGCCTTTCTCGTCCTAATGGATCTCCCATGTACGACTGAGCAAACTGGTGAAGGCAGAAGCTTCAGGAAGCATGTGAGCTTCCCCCTCAGCCTCCCTGCCCCGCCCGCCCCCCACCTCCCAGCTGCTCATGCTTTTCCCTGACTCATGCTAAGCAAAACTGCCGTCTTCTTGGAAGATTTGGCACCAGCCGAAACCCACGTTGTGCTCAAGGCTGCAATAAGAAAATACAAATGGAACCAAGAAAAATAAGAAATAAAAATGCAAAATTACAGTCTTAATGCCATACTGTAAGTTCTTATTTTGAAGGTTCTCAGGTCAACGATCTGATTTAAAACTTCCGACACGGGGCTTCCCTGGCAGTCCAGTGGTTAAGAATCCACCTTGCAATGCGGCAGACTGGGTTCCATTCCTGGTCTGGGGAGATCCCACATGCAGCGGAGCAGCTGAGCGCACGCACCACAGCTGCTGAGCCTGAGATGGAGCCCAGAGCTGCAACCCTGAATGAAGCGTAATCTGGGCTCCTAGAGCCTGCGCTCCGCAGCAAGGGAAGCCTGCACACTGCAGCAGAGAGCAGCCCACTCGCCACGGCAGGGAAAACAAGGGTGGCAGTGAAGACCCGGCACAGCCACAATAAATAAACAAACCTCCAACAAGGAGTTTTCAACAGGCCCAGAGGACTAATGACCATTACCATTCCCACTAACCTTACGCCCGGGATTCTTGACGGGGGGCAGTTTTCTTCCCTCCCCGGGCATTTGGCAGCGTGTGGAGGCATTTTTCATTGTCACAAATGGGAGCGCCACCTGACATTTTGCAGATAGAAGCCAGGGATGCTGTTAACATCCTATAATGCCCCAGACAGCCTCCCAGCTCCAAATGTCAAGTGCCAAGGTTGAGAAGCCTTGCTTCACAACACTTAGAAAACTAAGTTTTAGTTGGCTACTTTGTCCAAGGACACAAGTATTAAAGGGCAAAGGGAGGAGGGATAAATTAGAAGTATGGGATTAACAGATACCCCCACTGTATTATAATAGGCAAACAATAAGGATTTATTATATAGCACAGGGAACTATATTCAATATCTTGTAACAACCTATAATGGAAAAGAATATGAAATACATATATATATATATAACTGAATCACTCTACTATATGCCTGAAACGAACACAATATTATAAATCAACTATTGATTCAATGTTTTTTTTGTTTTGTTTTGTTTTTAAAGGGCAAAAGCCTGACTCTACCAGCGCCAATGGCTTTCCAAATCTAGGCTATTGTCCATGACACAAACTTTGTGTTTTAATTATCGATTGCTAAATAACAGCACGTCAGAAACCTAGCTTGTAACAGCTCATTGTGGACGTGGGTAGGAGTCTGTGCAAAGGTTAGCTGGGTTGTCTGCTCAGGATCACCCTCACCTGTCATTCCAGTGTCACTGGGGCTCACGCGGGAAGGACCAGCCTCCAATCTGACTCAGCGCCCATTGCCTTCTGGCTGCAGGACTGAAGGACGTCGTTGCTTGCCGGCCGTCAGCTGGAAGCCGTCTTTAGCTCCTGGAGGTCGTGCACAGCCCCTTGTCACGTGGGGTGCCCAGCATGACCGCTCCCTTCCTCTAAGCCGGCAAAAGAGAGACTCCAGCACGCAGGCGCCTTATAACCTTGTAACCTGCAGCATGACAGGCGCCTTGTAATCCAGTCATGCGCATTTTCACCATCTCTGCTGCACTGTATGGATTAGAAACCACTCACACGTCCCAGCCACGCTTACAGGGGGAAGACCGCCAGAAGGCGGGGACCGGGCCATGTTACCAGGTTGCCCCCCACGCGTGTGCACGTGCGGCTCAGTCGCAAAGTTGTGTCCAACTCCCTGCGACCCTATAGACTACGGTCTGCCAGGCTCCTCTATCCACGGAACTTTCCAGGAAAGAATGCTGGATGGCTTGTCCTCTCCTCCTCCAAGGGAACTTCTCAACCCAGGGATCAAACCTGTGTCTCTTGCTTTGGCAGGCAGGTTCTCTGCCACTGAGACGACTCTGTCCCCCACTTCGCTCATGAAATCACTGCCTTGAAGGCAGTTCCTTCAAAGGTGTCAGCTGCATGGGCTATATCCCTGCAAGCATTTATACATCCACCTTATCCTCACAGCCATCGACAAATATTTACACAAGGCCCACTCCAGGTGTGAAGGCCCCACACTGAGGGCAGCGAGACTTCCTGACATCAGGTTAAGGCAAACACTGCAAAGATGTTTCTGAAAGTTAACTTGATGAAGCTTTTGGACCCCTTTCCTGAAATCCATACTCAACATCTGACATTAAGAAAGAGTAGATCCGGGACTTCTTGGTGGATCAGAGGTTGAGAGTCTGCCTGGCAATACAGGAGACACGGGTTCCCTCCCTGATCTGGGAACACCCCACACTCCACAGAGCAACCATCACAGAGCCTGTGCACCGCGTCTGTGGAGCCTGGAGCTGCAGCTCCCGTGGGTTAGCTCAGCCCGTGGGCCCAGAGCTCCTGCTCCCTAACCGAAGATGCTGCCGTGGCGAGGGGCTCCCACTTGCCGCAACTAGAGAACAGTGCATGCAGTGACGAAGACCCAGCACAAACAAAAGGAAATAAATTAGTCAATTAAATTATTTTAAAAAAAGAGAGAAAATCAATGGACTCTACCAAAAAAAAGAAAAAAAGGAAAATTCAAATGAGTTGACGAACTTGTTGATAGAAAAACACACTGTGGTACAGACCGTGGTGTCTCATTTAAGGTTGAAGGGCACGCAGCTGAACTCTCCTTCTGACCCCATTCTTCTCACTCTTCCCATATTCATCCTTCCATGCCATCTCTTACTTTTCTCAGGCTCTTGGTGGACACACCTGCCGGCTTTCAGATACAGAGAAGTTGGAAAATTGAGAATTCAAATCCTATAATTATTCCAGTAACTGTCATACACATTAGTCAAAATCTTTGGCTGCAAGCAGCAGAAATGAATTTCAGCAAAGCTAAACAAAAAAAGGGAGGAAGTAAACAAGGCATCTTCAGCAGCTCTGAGCAATGCAGCAATGCAAGAATAAAAAAATAAATAAAACAGTACAGTAGGGTTTGGATAAAATTCCCTTGGCTAGGGTGTGGTCATATGTGGGGAAGGGGAAAATCTCGGGTCTATATCAGTCTGCTGTTTAACATGTTGAATTAATAACAGTTTATAGCAAACCTCAACTTCCACTTCCTTTGGCTGAAGAGGTAAAATGTGTTTTCTATTTTTATTAATACTGTATGGTTTTGTTTTGCTTCCCAATTTAGTTCTTGCTTTTTTATTAATGCTACTTGATCAAGACCTGTGGCAATTAACCCACCCTTTGGATCTGGCTTAATTTTAATTAAATAATCATCCAGTTCTCAATAGTCTAAATGTTTGCTTCTTTGGCAATTCTCATCACAGGGCTATTTTGTAGAACTTTATAGATTTTCTGAGAAATTGCTTTATCAATTTTTCCCTGCAGCCATACACTAAAGCTGACTTGTATCACTAGTTGTTGCTTTAATTTTTTTCCAGTTTTGTTTTGTTTTTCCCCCCCGGTTATACTAGTTAATCCCTACACTAATTTCATCACCTTCCTAATAACAGACTAGTCATGATTGGTTCCATGACTATAAAATTGGCCTTGTTGGATTCCACATTTATCTTGCCTTGGTGATCAAATTTGTTTGGTGTAAGATTTTTTTTTTCCTCCTAGACATCAGCTTTCTGTATTCAACCTGGGATCTAAAACTCAAGCTGTGTTCCTTTTGCCTCTTACATCATCACCAGTAATAAAGATTTTACTGTCAGAACTTGGCTGACAAATTCACAGGCTCTTTATTACAAGCAATGATGGACTATAAGAAGCAGAAAAAACACAGCTTGAATTTCATTCCCAGCTTGAATTTGCAGGTCTGGCATTTAGAAAAATTATCTTGTGACTTCATAAACCAAGAAAACTTGTCGATGAAAGTCAGAGAATTAATACAAAACTTCATTCATCCACCCACCCATCTTCTTCTGAAACGACTTTGGTCAAGTCACTGCACAGCATGGATTTTGTCAAGTCTCCACAAAGTAAAATGTATAGATAATGCATGTGAATCTCTTTTATTTCAATTACCTGGATAATTCACCTTAGACAAATTTAAAGAACTGAGCTATTGTCTTTGTTTTTCACTTGTTTGTTGTTTAGTTGCTAAGTTTTGGCCGACTCTTTGCAATCCCATGGACTGCAAGCTCACCAGGTTCTTGTGCATGGGATTTCCCAGGCAAGATTACTGGAGTGAGTTGCCATTTCCTTCCCCAGGACACCTTCTGACCCAGTGTCTCCTGGCTGGCAGGCAGATTCTTTACCACTGCGCCACCTGGGAAGCCCCTGAGCTACTGTCTGAGATGACAAGAATTTGTACTATCATGTTCCAAGAGTACACACTAAATTTGTGACTTAGTGGAAACATATGCCTTGTCCAAACCAGAGGGTTTTCTGTTTTCCAGTTCTGTGAATTATAGATAACTGATAGAAAAAGAACATCATTCTTGGCCAGAGATATACAAATTATGTCCTTTCCAGCACAAGCTGAGCTGAGTCCCCTCCCCCGAAGGGAAGATGTTGGTTCTGCCTCCATTTACACATTCATTGCAACATTCCTTTATTCCATTGGAATGTATGATTTTTAGACTTCTTCATTGTACTGACTGTAAGGTCCTCTTGGGACTTCCCTAGAAGTCCAGTGGCTGATCCTTCGCCTTCCGACGTCAAGGGTGTGGGTTTGATCCCTAGTCAGCGAGCTAAGATCCCACATGCCTCACAGCCCAAAAAACAAACCATAATGCAGGAGTAATATTGTTAACAAATTCAGTAAAGACTTTAAAAAAGGTTCACATCAAAAAAAAAAAAAATCTTAAAAAAAAACAAAAAAACCTGGTTTCCTCAATGATATAGTCTCTAAATGACAGAGTCTAATGTTCATTTTGTATCAGAATCATGATTTACTTTTTTTGGAAAATTACCTTTTAACAACATTGGATCACTGTAGATACATTCCCAAATTATGCTGCAATAAAGTGGTTGATACTTTGCCAGTCTCTCAGTCGTGTTTGACCCTTTGGGACCCCATGGACTGAAGCACCTCAGGCTTCCCTGTACTTCACTATCTCTCGGAGCTTGCTGAAACTCATATCCATTGAATCGGTGATGCCATCCAACCACCTCATCCTCTGTCGTCCCCTTCTCCTGTCTTCAAACTTTCTCAGCAGCAGGGTCTTTTCCAATGAGTCAGCTCTTTGCATCAGGTGGCCAAAGTATTGGAGCTTCAACGTCAGTTCTTCCAATGAATATTTAAGGTTGATTTCCTTTAGGACTGACAATTTGATCTCCTTGCAGTCCAAGGGACTCTCAAGAGTCTTCTTCAACACCACATTTTGAAAGTATCAATTCTTCGGCACTCAGCCTTCTTTATGTTCCAACTCTCACATCTATATATGACTACTGGGAAAACCACAGCTTTAACTAGATGGACTTTTGTCGGCAAAGTGATATCTCTGCTTTTTAATACATTGTCTAAGTTTGTCTTAGCTTTCCTTCCAAGGAGCAAGTGTCTTTTAATTTCATGGCTGCAGTCAGAGTTCACAGTGATTTTGGAGCCCAAGAAAATAAAATCTGTCACTGCTTCCACTGTTTCCCCGTCTATTTGCCATGAAGTGATGGGACAGGATGCCATGATCTTAGTTTTTTGCATGTTGAGTTTTAAGGCAACTTTTTCACTCTCCTCTTTCACTTTTATCAAGAGGCACGAGTTCCTCTTCACTTTCTGCCATAAGGGTGGTGTCATCTGCATATCTGAGGTTACTGATATTTCTCCCAGCAATCTTGACTCCATCTTGTGTTTCCTCCAGCCCAGCGTTTCTCATGATGTACTCTGCATAGAAGTTAAGTAAGCAGGGTGACAATATACAGCTTTGATGTACTCCTTTCCCGATTTTGAACAAGTCCTTTGTTTCATGTCTGATTCTAACTGTTGATTTTTGACCTGCATACAGGTTTCTCAGGAAGCCGGTAATGTGGTCTCATATTCCCATTTCTTTCAGAATTTTTCACAGTTTGTTGTGATCCACGCAGTCAAAGGCTTTAGCGTAGTCAGTGAAGCTGAAATAGATATTTTTTTTCTGAAATTCTCTTGCTTTTTCTATGATCCAACAGATGTTGGCAATTTGATCTCTGGTTCCTCTGCCTTTTCTAAAGCCTTATATTAATAAGCCAACTTATACATCTGGAAGTTCTCAGTTCACATACTGTTGAAGCCTAGCTTGGAGGATTTTGAGGATGGCCTCGCCAGCATGTGAAATGAATGCAATTATGCAGTAGTTTGAACATTCTTTTGCATTGCCCTTCTTTGGGATTGTAATGAAAACTGATCTTTTCCAGTCTAGTAATATGAATTATCCTTAAACAGGCTCTAACATATAGTAATGAGTTGTTTAGACATAATCTTGATAGACTGGTGAATTGCTTGAAAATTCCAATTAGACTTCTTGGACCTCATTCCCAAGCTTCTAGCTTAGGGCAATCATCCTTTCACACTAGTAATAATAAAAAAGAAATCTTTGGGAGTGATTTTGTCTCATGAATATAACATCATAAGTACATAAATGTTTTGGCCAATTTTAAGTGTTTATCTACATTAAAAATACATGTATATAAAACTCCAGAGTCAGACCAAGTTTTATTTCCATCTAGTTTCCAAGAAAGTTAAAAGAGTCCAATGAATTTTGTCAGCAAATTCAGGAGACGCCGCAAATCCAGGCAAGCGGAAGGACCACAGCAGAAGCCGGCTCCTAGGACACTGACTCAGCTCCCCCTGGAGTAGCACTTTCTGACTGAGCAGCAGAACCCATATCAGAGAGGCAGAGAAAAGGTCCCACGTTTGCCTCACAGCAAGGATGCTGTTACAGTGACCATGTGCATCCAGAACTTCAGGCTTGCTCCGTTCCTTTGAAGCTGGCATCACATAGTCAGGAAAAGATCCCCCAAAATAATCAGATACACAGACCTAGGTACAATGGGTTTTACCATGGGACAATTTCAGAGTGAAAAATTAGAGACAACCTTAATACATAACGGAGGAGCCTGCAGGGCTACCATCCATGGGGTTGCAAAGAGTCAGACACGGCTGAGGGACTAACACTTTCATCATTTTCACTTTTAATACTCAACAAATGTCTCTTTCTCATAGTAGAATAATACCCAGCTATTATGAGTATTTTTTAAAAAACTCTTTAATAATATAGAAACTGCTCACAACCTAATGTTAAATTTAGAAAGACAGAATATAAATATACATGTGTTCTACACTATCGATTTTGTAACATTTCACAGGGACACACACCCAGAGCATATGCACACTTGTGTATACATACGCTCACAGAATGAAGAGCTGGAGGAAACAGTCCAAAATACTTACAGTGCTTATCTCTAGGTGGTGAGATTCCACCATTTGATTCCACCATTCATTTTTCTTTGAATTATTGTGAATTCCCCAAATTTTCAACAATGAACATGTGCTATTATTATAATTGGTAAGACAGATATTTTAGAAACAACAGGTGAGGGAAAGTAAGAAATACAAACTTCCAGTTACAAAATAAACGAGTAATGGGTGTGAAGTGTACAGTGTGGAGAACATAGTCAATGACAAGGTGATGTCTTTGTACGATGACAGAGCGTAAGGAAACATCGTGGTGACCATTTTGAAATGTAGAGAAATACAGAATCAGTATGTTGTGTAACAGAAACTAACATAGTGTTGTAGGTCAATTACACTTCAAAAAGAGATCAGATTTGTTGCTCTCAGAGGAGGAGGAGAGGCAAGTGGCTGAAGACGGACAGAAAGTACAGACTACCAGTTGTAATTACCAGGGATGTAACATGCAGCGTGATGAAAATGATTAGCACTGCTGACTGTTACACATGAAAGTAGTTAAGACAGTAAATCCTGAGTTCTTGTCCCATGGGAGAAATCTTCTTTTTCTATTTCTTTACCTTTGGATCTATATGTGATCCATGGATGTTCACTAAGCTTCCTGTAGTCATCATTTTCATGTCTGTAAGTCAAGCCATGACGCTGTACATCTTAAACTTACACAGTGCTGCACACCATTGCACCTCAATAAAACTGGACAGAAAACAGTGGCAAGTCACTGATGGTACGAATAACATCACTGCAAGACTGCAGAAGTGTCCATTGGTACCGGAGGCATCAGCCAGAAAGAACAAGGGGAAAGTGGTTGCTGTCATTATTGCTGTGGTTGCCATCACCAGATGTGCTGTCTTTTATTTATCTTTGATTTTTCTAAGCAGAAATAGAGACATAGGGCTTCTCTGGTGGCTCTGCCATAAAGAATCCACCTGCCAATGCAGGAGACATGTGTATGATCCCTGATCCAGAAAGATCCCACATGCCAAGGAACGACTAAGCCCATGGGCCACAACCTCTGAGCCTGCGCTCTAGAGCCGGGAACTGCACCTACTGAGGCGCACATGCCCTGTGGCCCCTGCTCCTTAACAGGAAAATTCCCCACAGCGAGCAGCTCCCCACTGGCCACAACTGAGAGGAAGGTCTGAGCAGCAACAAAGACCCAGCACAACCAAAACTAAAAATAAACATATATATTTTTAAAGTTTTTAAAGAAGAAGTAAGGGACAAACACTAGACGTAGAGAACAAATGTATGGATACCAAAGGGGAAAGGAACCAGGTAGGATGGACTGGGAGACTGGGATTAACACATATACAATACTGATGGTGTGTGCAAAATAGATTAACTAATGGGGACTTTCTGGAGAGCAGGGAACTGTACCCACGGCACCACCTTTCATATTATCAAATGAAAGTTCCCTTTTTAGCTTTCTTTTCCCTGGGATTGATTACCAACAAAAGGTTAGAACTGGGTGAAAACCAACTTCAACATACTCTTATTTTGTTTACACAGCCAATATTCTTCATGGGTCCTACTGGGGCCTTACTGTTTTTCAACCTCAAGCAAATTTTGAAGAGTCTCTCTTTCTCAGAAGGAGGTATAGGTGCAAAACAGTCATTCTGCAGCCATCAAAGAGGTGTTACCTTTATTTTCCAATTTGGGGAATTTATCTTTTTTTTTCTATAATTTGTATTGGAGTACAGTTGATTTATAGAGTTGTGTTATTTATGGTATTAGATGCTTGCATTCCTATTTTAGCCTATTCCTGATGCTGACAAATTCCATATTGACACATTTCAGAGTTTGTGTGCCTTTTTTTTCCTCCCTCTCTCTCACCATAACCAAGACTCCATTATCAAATAATTAAAGTTTGCACATTTTAAGAGTTTAACATAGAGTAAATTTGAAAACTCCATTAAACTTCCTTACTACTAAAAAAAGTACAGCCTGATTACATAAAACATAATTGTAAATAAGAAAGTAATATATTCTTGCAATGGTAATAAAATCATTTGGAAAAGAGAGTTTCCTATGCTTGTCATCAGTGCCAAGTTGAGCTATTTTATCTTAAGAAGCAAATAAAAATAGAGCTTATTTTAAATCCTTTTAGAGTCAATATTTTGTTAATGTAAGTGAAAATGCCCTTGTCAGTGATAATTACGATTAAAGATACCCACCCTTTGCCCCCTACCCAGCTTTCAGAGACATAGCACTTTCTCCTCTCACAAAGTGGTTCATCCAGTCTGACACCTAATTGAACCTGAAGCTTCCTATGTTCTGCAAGATCATGCTAATCTAGTAGCTTTCTTCATCTCTTAGCTTGGTTAAAGGCAAAGAGTTTATTGAGAAAAGCTATGATTGGCATGCCTTCTGCTGACCAATTGTAATTTCCTCTCCTTGTAAACTCTATTTAGTGTTACAAAAACAATTCACAGGCAGATTGTAGGTGCCAGGCTTTTCCTCTGACCTTTAAATCAAATTTAGAATTTCACAGGGTAGTATGCCTTCAAGCAAAACCTGTCAGCTTAATAAAGTGGAAATTTTCTGCAATAAATCTGCAATAAATTTCAACCATTCGCAAAGAAGGGGAAGCTTTACTTACTGTTTTATAGTTCTGAACAAGGGCTTAAGATTCCTGGGTAAAATAAAAACAAGTGCTGATAAATGTAAGGACAGCTCTGAATAATGAGAGAAAGCGGATGAGTGGCGTAAATACAATGAGGGAAAGAAAGATATTCAGAGAGGGAGAAGAGATGGAAGTAAAAGGAAGAATACACAATTACAAAGAGGCAAGACCAAGAAATAAATGACAGGGAAGGAAGAAAGTACACAAGGAAAAATATTAGCAATGTCTGCCTATCTCTCCCAAGGAGCACAAAATCAAAAGAATCCTAAACTCTCCTACTGCGGATATGAAGAATCAGTTTGGGCATGATGAGTGATGATGACTATACGCTAATCCCTGCTGAGTCCCTTTGTGGGTTTGTTACAGCACAAAACGACCCAATGGTTGATTCCACTTTCTAAACAAGTAAATGTCAAGCATTTGCAAATTGAGGACTACATAATGCCTGTATTGTCAGAAGAAATCCTGGTGATTACCCACAATAGAGGGCAATTGACTTTCAGAAGAGGTAAAAGCAACAAGAAATCTTCCCTGGTGCCAAAGTTGGCCTCATTTCATTTAACCAAAGCCACTCGAATTGTGGCCTTGGAGGACTCTTGAGAGTCTCTTGGACTGCAAGAAGATCCAACCAGTCCATCCTTAAGGAGATCAGTCCTGAATATTCATTGGAAGCACTGATGCTAAAGCTGAAGCTCCAAAACTTTGGCCACCTGATGCAAAGAACTGACTCATTTGAAAAGACCCTGATGCTGGGAAAGATTGAAGGCAGGAGGAGAAGGGGGTGACAGAGGATGAGATGACTGGGTGGCATCACCGACTAAATGGACATGAGTTTGAGTAAACTCGGGGAGATAGCGGAGGACAGAGGAGCCTGGCATGCTACATTCCATGGGATCCCTAAGTGTCAGACATGACTTAGTGAATGAACAGCCACAACAATTCTCCCTTAATACTTGTCTCAGCAAAAATGTTTTCTTCCAACTGAAGCACTCTTCCACACTACAGACAAGTTTCTAGACAGAGTCATTTGCTTAATTACTAATGCAGTTTGCATGAAAACCTCTTCTCTCTTCCATCTTCGACTACTACTAAAGATCACAATAATTAACCTTATTTGGGCCGTGTTGAAGACTAGGAATTATGTTCAACTTTACAGGCATCATTTCAACTAATCTTCACAGAAGAAGGTTCCATTTTGCAGATGAAATTCAGGCCCTAAATCAATTAATTGGCTTGCCCAATTCACAGTTATTAAGTACATCCAAGTTATCAAGTGGCTTGACCTTAGCAAGATGGTCCTCTTCACCACCAATTTAAAACATCTGATTTATGATACTACTTTATAACTCTTAGATCAACTACTTCAATATTCTCATATGAAGTTGTTTATAGTTTAGCAGTAAAGAATCTGCTTGCAGTGCAGAAATGCAGGAGACATGAGTTCAGTCCCTAGGTGGGGGAGATGCCCTGGACAAGAAAATGGCAATCCACTCCAGTGTTCCTGCCTGGGAAATGCCATGGACAGAGGAGCCTGGTGGGCTACAGTCCACAGCGTGGCAAAGAATGGGACACGGCTGAGCACACACACAGGGGCAGTGCTTGAATATAGAAATAAAATGGAAAATTAAGAAAATGAACTAGAGTTTATTTTAATTGTTCACAAAAAATAGTAAAACGATGGAATCAATTTCCTCTGAACTACTTCATGAATAACCTTACAGTATTGCCTTCAGTTCAGTTCAGTTCAGTTCAGTTGCTCAGTCGTGTCCAACTCTTTTGCCTTGGAAAGAGTAAATAGCCTGAGAACACCATGAGCTTTAGAGAAAGAGGAGAGACACATATTTTGCTTAAGACAAGACTTTAAATCAAACACATTTGAGGTTATGAAGGAAAATGAATTGAATAACATGACAGCAAGATATTTATAGCCCTGGCCGGTGGCAGGTGTAAGGTGATTCCTTGATACAGTTTTGCCAGTGTGTTTGCATCTTCCTTGGCCAAATTCACTCCAGGACCTTGAGTGGGCCACGCAGCCCCCTTTCTTGATGTTTTTGGTTATGCATCTGTCAATTGAGATTTATTACTCTAGCCCCTGTTAGCCCTACATGGGCAGAGAATAGCTCAGAAATGAAAATCTTTTTTTATTTTATTTCTTATTGAAGTATAGGTGATTTATATTGCTGTGTTAGTTTCAGGTGATGTGGAATAGAAAAAATACAAATGAACTCATTTACAAAACAGCAATAGACCCACAGACATAGAAACAAGTGTTACCAAAGGGGAAGGTAGAAGAGCTGGGTGAATGAGGAGTTCGGGATTAACAGATACACTCTCCTGTATGTAAAATAAGTAGCCAGCAAGGATCTATTGTATAGCACAGAGAACTGTACTCAGTATTTTATAGTAACCAATAAGGGAAAAGAAATGAAAATCTTGACCTGAAAATCATTTGGGAAATAATTCTCAAAGCTGTCTTTTCTCTCCATCTGTACCATTGCCTCCTTAATCAAACCAACATCTCTCTCATTTGCTGTGCCGTAGCCTCCTAATTGGTCTTGGGGATTCTACTCTGCTCTCCATCAAACCTGCTCTTCAAGCTCCCCATTCTGCCACTGGGGTCATCTTTTAAAAACATAATTACTTGACGCTCCTATTTAAAATATTTCAGCAGCTTCCCAAGGCCATGTGGATAAAAGCCAGATACCCATAACATAGCTCACGAGTTGATCTGACAACTCTCTAAACTCCTTAGACCTCATCTCTTATCTCAGTGGCCTCTTTGGTTTCCCAAATGTTTTGTTCCCAAATCTTCCCACAGGCATTTTTCTCTATCAGAGATACTCTTCACCATCTTCACCACTCTTACTAACTGCTTTGCTATTGTTCAGTTGCTAAATCATGTCTGACTCTTCGCAACTCCTTAAACTGTGGCACGCCAGGCTCCTCTGTCCTCCACTGTCTCCTGGAGTTTGCTTAGATTTATGTTCACGGAGTCAGTGGTGCTATCTAACCATCTCATCCCCTGCCACCCTCTTCTGCTATTGCTTTCAAGCTTTCCCAGCATCAAGGTCTTTTCCAATGAGTTGGCTCTTCACATCAGGTGCCAGAACTATTGGAGCTTCAGCTTCAGCATCGTCTTTCCAGTGCATATTCAGGGTTGATATCCTTTAGAATGGACTGGTTTGATGTCCTTTCAGTCCAAGGGACTCTCAAGAATCAACTAACTGCTAGTTGTTCTTCTAAGCTTTGCTTCCTGCACATGATGCTTAAAAATAAACCCCAATAAAAAAAAACAAACCCTAATAAAGAACTATCATCTGGGGCTTTCTAGACTAACCTAGTATTTAACTTGCCACTGAAATTGTCAAACAACCCTTTATCTTTCCATTTTTCCAACCTCAAATCATGGGCCATCAGTATATTTATGCAAATAGGAGGCTCTCAACTTTGGATTAAATTGCTTGGGGGAGATTAATAAAAACAAATACCAACTGAAGATTCTGTCCCCAAAGATTCTGACCCCATTGGTCTAAGATGATGTCCAGACATTTGTTTGTCTGAAGTTCCCAGGTGAGCCTGTTATGAAACCAGGATTGAGATCCACTGACCAGTAAGGAGGAAGCCAGGAGGAAACTGAGTGCATGCACAAGTTTTTCTATCAGAGGCGTCATCAGGCCGCAGTGTTTAATAAGGTGAGTTGTCAGCAAACATTGGGTGTAGATATTTAGCTCTACAGGATACATAATCATATTTTGGGTCTACACTTAATTGCCTACCTTGTCCAATAACGTGAACTTACAATAGATGAGGTGATGCATTACAGATCAAAATGTAATCATCTGATATCTCAGCATATTCATTTATAAATTTATAAATACTATAATTATAATACTTATGACTAGTGAGGTTGATGAAGGAAGACTTCTACTTAAAAAGAGCAAAGTATGTGGGTGAATCAAGCACATATCACAAATAAGAAAAGCCTTATTATTATTTTTAGTGAGGACTGCCTGTACTGCAGGGTGAGTTAAAGGTTTCTACAGCCCATCTCTCCTATAAAGAGAGCTCTAATTTGTTTTAAATAATGCTTTTCATGAAAAAGTCGATTTATATTTTTATATTGAAAAATATACTTTTGAAAGAAGCAAAAATAGAAACTAGAGAAAACATACTAAGCTAGAAAAAGAAAGTATTAATACACTGTGAACAGTTAATTCCCTTCTCTATGTAAATGCATGCTTTATGAATCTGGTTAACACACAGTTTTATACCTAAAACTCTATACATAAAATTTTGTACTCTTTTAAAAAATAAATCCAAATGATGTTATAGACATCTTCCTATACCATCACCTATTTTTTTCCTCTAGTGTTTATTGGGATATAATTGACATGCAGCACTGTTTAAGGTGTACTGTGTAATGATTTGATTTACATGCACCATGAAATGATTATCACAGTAAGTTTAGTGAATATCTATCATCTCATGTAGTTACAAAATGAAAGCAGAAATTTTTTTCCTTGTGATGAGAAATCTTAGGATTTACTCTCTTAACTTCCATCTATAACGTGCAGCAATGTTTTATTCAAGTGTATTTATTGGTGGCTGTGCTGGTCTTTGTTGCTGTGCACACACTTTCTCTAGTTGTGGAGAGCAGGAGCCACTCGCGAGGGGCCCTGCAGCACGTGGAAGCTCCCCAGACGAGGGGACTGAACCGGCCCCCTGCATTGGCAGGTGAATTCCTAACCACTAGGTTACAAGGGAAACCGAGCATACAGCAATATTAATTGCACAATTAATTATATCCCTAGTGCTATATTCCTAGCAGTAACTTATCTTAAAACTGGAAGCCATCATGTATTTTGATAAACACATTTCTGCTATACATATAACATCTATTACATAAATCTGTACTTTCTACTTAGCTATGTCCACATTCTGCACATTTGACTTCAATTTTTCACTTTTAAAAGAATATAAGACTGTGTGTATGTGTTTATTTCCTCTTTTTAATATTGTTTTTATCTTGAAGGCCATCCCACTATGAAAATTGGACCTAGACTGGAGAATATTTCCCCAAAAAAGGAAGAACATAAAAGAACCCATCAAATTTGAAGTCTAGAAAACCTTGTCCTTTGATGGCAAGAACTGAGCCATAGAAAAGAGGTCTTTCTTTTTCTTTCTCTTTTTAAAAGAAATTTCAAAGGTTTAGTCATATCTCAAAGCAAGGTTTATAACAGATAATAGACTCTTTCCAGCACACAGCATGGAAATGACAAACCTTTCTGGACTGGAGTGGGGATCGAGAGGAAAGATAACTTCCAGGCAGACGTGGGGCCCTCCTGTACGTACGTGTCCCGTATCCCAACCAGACCAGAGCCTCGGCAGGAAGATGGCAGAAATCAAACAGAAGTTTTATGAAGCAGAGAGGTTGGCCTCTTTTCGCATCTGTTAGCAGAACCCAGGAAGTAGAGCCCTGAAGAACCCTTCACGAGCTCCTTGCTCTCATCCAGACAGGCGCCAGTTGGCAGAGCTGCAGTGGTTACGTGAGAAGCTGTAGGAAATAGTCCGAGCCCGCGGGGCCCCACGCACCCTTGTGGGTCAAGAGCTGTCACACTTTTTCCTTGTTTTGCTGTTGTTTAGTTGCTAAGTCGTGTCCAACTCTTTTGTGACCCCATGGACTGTAGCCCGTCAGGCTTCTCTGTCCACCAGATTTCCTTGTAAGAATGTTAGAGTGGGTCGCCATTTCCTTCTCCAAAGGATGTTCCTGACCCAGACATTGAACCCACGTCTCCTGCATTGCAGACAGATTCTTAACTGCTGAGCCATTCTGCAAAAGGCCAAATAGTAAACAGCTCAGACTTCACATGCCGTACAACCTCTGTGGCTATTCAACACTGTCCTTGTCACAGAAATGTAGCCTTAGATGACAAGTAAACCAATGGGTGTGGTTATAGTCCAATAACACTTTATTATTTGGCATCTGAATTGCACAAATATGACACTGGAATTTCATATATTTGTATATATATGATATACGTATATATGTGATATATATATGTGATATTTGTATATCATAAATATTATTCTTTGTTTGAATCTTTTTCAACCATTGAAAACTATACACATCATTCCTCACTCACAGGCCAGCGGGGCATGTTTGCCAGCCCCTGCAGTAGGCCCCAGAGAGGCAGGGCAAATCAGTAAATGCGTCTACTGCTCAGGACGGATGGAGAGAGGGATGATGGGGTGGGGAAACCAGAGGACCGCTGGGCTGAGTGGCTACGGCAGAGGGTCCAGCACTGACCACACAGGCAGAGGAGCGCAAAGGACGGTAGGGACCACGGGGGGCAGCCGGGGCGGCCAGCTGAGAAGCTGGGTGGGATGGAGAGAGTGTTCTGACTGGGACCACAAGCCTTTCCCCGGAGGCCAGGGCCGCACACACACCATGGAAACCCACAGCCCCTCCCACACACAGTCCTGACCTCAGATCATCCCGGGGACAAGGTAAGAATCATATATACACAGACCGCACACCGGAAGAGACTAAGTTCCTGTAATTTGGCAAGCTTATATTTTCTGCTATCAAAAGAAAGAAATGCTTAAGAGTTGGATAAGTAACATTTATGAAGAAAAAAGAAAGCAACAAGTTCCAACACCTAAATTCTAGATGGATCCAGTCTGATGATTAAGAATGTTTTTCTACTTTCAAGAAAAAGAAATTTTAAATACACTTGAAAGAGCACAGTTAAAAAAAAAAAAAAAAAGTCCCCAATTGGAAATGGTCTGTTCACCACAGATCTAATAATTAGGGCTATTGCTCCAACTTTCTATCCTGTCCATTCATCTCCATAGATCTTCTTGGTTCACAAGAACTATGTGTAAATTGGTATCTCTTTATAAGTATTTAAATAACTGCTAACAAAGTCCCACCTAACTACGCTTCTTTAAAAAAAAAGAGTCTCATCAAGCTTCCGCATCCTTTATTCTTTCAAATGAACATGAGATTTTACTTCGTCAACTAAAGGGGAAAAAAATGAATTCCTCTGGGGTTTTGATTAAAATTGTTTACAGCTACAAATTAATCTAAGATGATGCCACACCTTTAGAAAACTAATATTTACCACTCAGAAATATGGTTTGCTGTATCATAGTTAAGTATTTATGTCTCCACAAATTTTTCCATTTTCTTTACTTTAAAAGTACACCTTTCTGGGAATTCCACTGACAGAGGTACAGATCCAGTTCCTGGTCTGATTGGGGGAACTAAGGTACCACAAATCATGAAGAAAAAAACAAAACAAAACCAAAAAATCCCACAAGCACAGACAAAAAAAACACACCTTTCTTTTAGGGTTTTTTTTTTCTTCTCTTTGGAAGAATGCAGTTTACTGCTAATGCAAATTTAATGCTTTATTATATATGACTGCTATATATAAAGATACTGAATTATGTGTAATTACTTCATGTATAAACCTTTTTATAAAATGCTGCTTATTCTTTCAATATTTTCAGCTAATTTGAAGTTCTCCACTTAGACACACATACTATCATTCTGCAGACAATAGAATTTATCTAATCTTTTGTGAAGTTGTACTAATATAAAAATACATAGTTCACCGAAAAGAACACTAATGACCCTTAAAGGTCTTTGGAATGAAAGGTCAGCTTTGCTCAAGGTAATGAGCTCCTTTGTTATGCTGCTACCCACTTCTCACCCATCAGGCAGAAATTCAAAGCTGGCAGTGCATTCTGTTGGTGAAGCTATGGAAGAGTTGGTGGTGAGCCTGTAAATGAATCAGTCCCTACAGAGAGAAATTTGGCAATATACAGTGAGGACACATACAAAATTTCCCTTTGACTCAGAAATTCTGTTTCTCAGAATCAGTCTCAGATACACTGGCAAATCTATGAAAATGATATGGAAAAATATATATGTGTGTGGTGCTGGAGAAGACTCTTGAGAGTCCCTTGGACTGCAAGCAAATCAAATCAGTCAAATCTAAAGAGAATCAACCCTGAACATTCATTCAAAGGACTGTTGCAGAAACTCAAGGTCCAAAACTTTGGCTACCTGCTACGAAGAGCCAACTCACTGGAAAAGACCCTGTTGCTGGGAAAGATTGAAGGCAAAAACAGAAGAGGGTGGATGAGGATCATATGGTTAACATCAGCCACTCAACAGACATGAATTTTAGGGGATCACGAAAGACAGAGGAGCCTGGCGTGCTGCAGTCCATGGGACTGCAAAGAGTCAGACATGAGACTTAGAGACTGAACAACAGCAATGTATATGCAAAAGACTATACATTGCTTTTATCCTTAAAACTTTTTATCTAATTACTTATCAATTAGCTCAACAATGTCTGATCGTCTTTCTTAATAATAAAAGGATTCCGGGATTTCCCTGGTGATCCAGTGGTTAAGAATGCACCTTCCAAGGCAGGGAATGTAGGGTCAGTCCCTCGTCAAGAAACTAAGGCCCACATGACTCAGGGCAACTAAGCCCACCTGCCGCCAACTACTGAGCCTGAGCTCCGCAACTGGAGAAGCCTGGGAGCGGGAAGGGAAGGTCTCCCGTGCCACAGCCAAGACCCGATGCAGTCAAATAAGCAAATAAATGCTTTTCTAAAAGGATAGCATCAGTTTTTTTAAAGCATTCAAAAAAATAAACTGTTCTCTGAGAAGAGATTTAGCCACGTCCCCCTAAATTTTTATCTCTTGCTTTATCATTCTTTGTCCAAAGTCTTCAATTTATTTAATAGACTTTTCTTCATTTTAGGTAATCTGTTTATTTGAGTCTTCAATCTGGAAAGATTATTTCTTTATGCTTGAAATTCAAATATTTTATTAATATTTGTCTACACGGTCTCTCATTCATTTCAGCAAAATAGCCATTAATTTCTTTTTGAGTTGTAGATTTGGTGGGTTTTGTTTTTGTTTTTTTAGCTTAGTGAGGTTTCTTTCTTTTATGTCCGATACTTATACTCACCGTGCCTGTGTTCTTTTTTCACACAATTGCCATTTTGTCGGTTTCCTGGAACCATCCTCTCATTTGGCCCACTCATCCTATTTTTTTTTTCTTCTTTTTATTTGACGGTGTCGGGTCTTGGTTGCCTCACGTGAATCTTTGCTGCAGCGCACAGACTCTCTAGTTGTGGCTTGTGAGCTTAGTTGCTTCAAAGCATGTGGGATCCTAGTTCCCCAACCAGGGATTGAACTCGCGTTTTCTGCATTGCCAGGTGAACTGTTAACCACTGCACCACCAAGGAAGTCCACCACTCATCATGTGTAACTCTTCCTTTCATTCAGCACTATGGGTGAGTTTCTTGCATTCCCTTCTTTGAGACAAACTACTTTTGCAGTGCCCATTGGCAGTTCCTCATCTCCATCAAATTCAGTCATTACTTAGATTCCCACGCAGACTTTCTGGGTGGAATTCACCCCTTCTCCCTGATTATTCCAACTGTGTAAATGCACTGTTCAGTGAATTGCCTTGGTAACACAAACATTCTATTCCCCAAATCTTCCTCTATTTTTGTGGCCAATCTGTCTTAAAGAACTTTTTACTCTGATTCTCTACGGTTGTTCTTTACTTAAACCTTGTAGAAGACCTCATGTATTCTTTCACACAGTATTTCTACTGTATCAGAGTTTAGTTCTGTGTATCTGCAGGCCCTTTTCTTGTTCATGCACACCTTTTGAAGTAAAGGACTGTGGATTGTTGGGGAGAGAAAATTTTCCTTCTTCCCTTCTGGTTTCTTTGGCTGGTCTAACAATCAAATAGACAACAGACAGATTTTTTTAAATTTATTTTTACTTATTTATTTGGCTGTACCATTTCTTGGTTGTGTCATGAGGGATTCTGCTGCAGCATTTAGGATCTAGCTCCCCAACCAGGGCTTGAACCTGGGTCCCCTGCATGGGGAACTTGGAGTCTTAGCCACTGGACCACCAGGGAAATCTCCAAAACACAGACTAACAGGAGAAGCACAAATTTAATTACATACATAAGGGAACCCCAAAAAAACTGAGGCCCAAGGACAGGTCAGGCAGTTGAGGTTTAAACATGTTATTCTGATCTAAGCAATGGGATGGTGCCTGCGGCTTCCAGGGGAGGAGGGTAATTTGCAGGATAATAAAAAGAACAGATGTTTGGTAATTAGCTGTTTGTCCTGCCATATAGATAGGTCACTAGGACAAAGTTATCTCTTCTAACAGCTCTCCCTCAGATTCAGTCCCCCCTCCTCACCCCCCTGCCCCCACACCCAGCTAAATTCTTTTAGGTAGTTAAAATGGAGGAAAAAAAACTCTCCTTGACTCTTTTGAACATTGGTTGTCTTCAGGTCAAATGCCAAAGTGGCATATTTGGGGGTGCTCATCCTGAACCCCTTCTGGTACTATACGATCCTTATCTACTTATTTCCTGGAAATTGTAACATAATTCTCTCAAATATTTACATTCATTTCAACCGCACTCTGCACAGCTGAACGTATTAAAAGAGCAGACCTACGCAGCACACTTGCCTGAGCTCTGACATGGTTCTTATTTTTATTTTCAGTCCGTCAGATCTAGAAGACTCTAGAAAGACTGGAATTAAATGTCTCTTGTCATATGTTGCCTGAAAGATGTCAAATAATGGATTTAATTTTATATATCAGAAACAACCACTATTTTTTTCATCAAATAAGCTCATCAGCCATCACAAATTAAATAAGAAGCCATATCTTTAGAGTCGCAAGGACTGTGGGATACAGGGGGTACCCAGAAGTCCAGGACATACATCAGTGTAAAACCGTGAGAGTGGTTTTAAAGAGACCCTGTATCATCTTCCCAGTGATGAACTTATTAAAATCCTTCCCTGCTACAGGCCACAGGAAAGGAAGAGAGAGGAGAGAAAAGAAGAGAGGGAAAGGAAAAGAATATTTTTCAAAGCCACAGGCACTGAAGCAAAGCCACACCTCCTGAAAGGCTAAAATTCTATAAGTCCTTACAATAACACATATTTAAACACTGCAGTGTAATAATGATAGTTAACATGCTGAGTTAACTTTGCCACATTCGAAGACCTGTTTTTAAACACCATAAGAAGTCAGTGAGAATGTGTGTGTTCTTTATCAATCTTCGAAAGTCTCAGCTGGTAGTACCATCCTCCTTCACACTTCCTCTGTGCTTCATTTTCTATGCTTTTTAAAAAAATCCTCATGTCTCTTAAACTTTCCTCTTTCTCCTCCTAATTATGATTGTCAGCAGCATCATCTGCTCTTTCTGGAGAACATCTTGTTCCTTCTTTCATTTTTCTCTTAAAATATCTTTAAATATTGTTTTATCACCTTTTAAAAAATAATTCCATTATCTAAATGAATTGAGGGTATTATTCTGCTGCTGATGGCTTGTTTACTCAGATATGTTATAATTTATGATTGTAAGGTAATGCGCACCAGGATTTATCTCAGAAAGTGGTGATCAACTGGGACAACTTTGCCCCCAGGGGCATTTGACAATGTCTGGAGACATTTTGCTTGTCACAACTAGATGCTAATACCATCTAAATAGGGGTAGAGGCCAAGAGTTTTGCAAAGCATACCACTTACCTGAAAGATGGACAAAGTGGGAAGACAAACATTGGAAACAATCTAGAGGTTTTCAACAGCAGAAAATGACTTACACACAAAGGCCTGGATGGGAGGAGGTGGAATGACCATAACTCAGAAGTAGAACCACCAGGCAAAAGTCAGAACCGCAGCAGGGACTGCCCTGGAGAGGCAGGGACATGGAGAGAGCTTTCCAGCCAGAAGCTGGGACCATGAAAAACACAGCAACTGCAGGGAAACATCCCCTTGAGCGGGAGGAGAGGGAGAGAAACACTATTAAAAAGAAAAATTCAGCTGAGTGAATCTGAAGATCTAATTGGCTTCATTCAATCATTCATGAGTCAGGCAGCAAGCCATCTAGTAAATACAAGGGTGCTCTGAGAAGTGATACAAAATGGAGCTTTTTATAGAGAGGAGGGTGAGGCAAGGGCCATGGTGTTAGCAAAAGAAAACGGGACTACTTGGGGCCAGAACATCCTCCTTCTATGGGAAAGGGGCCACACAGGTTTCATCATGCAGACCACCTCTTCTTCCTCTAGGGAGGGAAGAGGGATAAAGAGGGGCCATTGACAGACTGCCTCACTGCGACTGAGCAGAAAATTCCAAACTGGCTCATAAGACTACACTCCCAGCTGTAAACTGGTGCAGCCACTCTGGAAAACAGTGTGGAGCAGACTTCAAAAGGTAAAACTGGAGCGACCACATGATCCTGCAATCCCAGTCCTGGGCATATATCTGGGAAAGGTTAAAAACCCTAATTCAAAAAGTGGCATGCACCCCACTGTTCACAGCAGCATTATTCACAACAATAGCCGAGTCACGGAAGCAACCCAAATACACCGCAACAGTTGAATGGGTTAAGAAGACATGGTACATATATACAACGGAATATTACTCAGGCTTTAAAAAGAAGGAAATAATCCATTTGCAGCAGCATGGATAGACCTAGAGATTATCACACTGAGTAAAGTAGCCAGACAAAGAAATACAAACACTATAAGCTATCACTCATATGTGCAATCTAAAAAGAGAACACAAATGAACTTATTTACAAAGCAGAGAGACTCACAAGCAGAAAACAGACTTACGGCTCCCAAAGGGGCAGTGAGGGGTAACAGATGTGCCGCTGCAGACACAACAGACAAACAACGAGGGCTTCCGGCAGAGCCCAGGGAGCCATACTCAATGTCTTGCGATAATCTATACCAGAAAAGACCTAGAAAAATACATGTGTGTGCTCTGTCATGTCTGACTCATTGCAACCCCCTGGACTGTGGCCCACCAGGTTCCTCTGTCCATGGAATTTTCCAGGCAAGAATACTGGAGTGATTGTTCTTTCCTATTCCAGGGGTTCTTCTTGACCCTAGGATCGAACCACATCTCTTGCATCTCCTGAATAGGCAGGCAGATCCCTTATGGCTGCGCCATCTGGGAAACTCATATATGTATGTATGTATTTATAACTATGTATAAAACTATTCTATATATATAACTGAGTCACTTTGCTCTACACTTGAAACTAATACAACATTATACATCAATTATACTACAGTAAATAAATAAACATATCCTAAGAAAAAAAAGACTACATTCCCAGAGAAGGTTTAAGCTGCAGTTAAGTCAGGTATTAAATCCAGATTCAGGATTATGGCCTTTACCACAACTGATGCCATTTTGAGCCTGTGATCTTCTCTTTAACAACACACTGGCTTCTCCCTGCTGCCCTCCAATTTTCTATAAGCACCTCTCTTTGACCAGTCTATCTGGAAACCAGTTTTCGAGGGATCCTAAGAAATAGTTTTAAAGAGAAGCTGGGAGGAAACAGACCTGAAAGAACAGGGGCCATAGCAACAGTGCCAGCTCGCATCTCTGTCAAGAACCTCATCCCTGGTTTGTAGATCCCTCATCAAGGATCTCCCTCATTTTCTTTTTTGCAAGTTCAGGCCTACTTTAGTAAGATGTTTGTTGTAGTAGTACCTATCTACCCTTTAAATTTTCCTCATTATGGGAGATTTTATGGGCTTTCCAGGTGGTGCTAGTGGTAATGAGTCCACCTGCCAATGCAGGAGACACAAGAAACCTGGGTTCAATCCCTGGGTCGGGAAGACCCCCTGGAGGAGGGCACAGCACCCATTCCAGTGTTCTTGCCTGGAGAACCCCATGGACACAGGAGCCTGGCTACAGTCCAGGGGGTCGCAGAGTCAGACACGACTGAAGCAACTGAGACGGGAGGTTTTGTATATATCTCTACACTATTGTTAGAAACTGAAATAATCTTTTTTTTTTTTTACTTTAATGAATAAAGTTGAAACTCAGTCCCCCTAAAACTGAGTTCCCCTGCTGAGTTTATGATTAACCTAACTAAAACTATTCCCTTTCCCATCCTGCTCTTGTTCCCCTCAGGAATACAGAGAATCAAAGAGAAGCTGGGACTGCAACCAAGCAGGACCCTGCATGGCCCCCCAGGGCACAGAGGCTCCTCCGCTGTCCCTGTTTCTCATTTGCAGAAAAAGGCTTTCATCTCCCAGGCCTTCCCTGAGTTTCAAAGAGCAGACTCAAGCAGTTACTAACTAAGGGAGTGATAAAATGCAGAAACAAAGAAATAGCAGTTAAACAAAATAGCTTGAGCAAAGTTTTCTTGTTGTTCACTCACTAAGTCATGTCTGACTCTGCGACCCCATGGACTACAGCACACCAAGCTCCTCTGTCCTCCACTATCTCCTGAAGTTTGTTCAGATCCCTGTCCATTGAGTGGGTGATGCTGTCTATCTCATAGTTAGATGTAGAAAATCACAAGTTACTGTGTTAAAGTATTATTATTGTTATTATTAATTTTCCTTCATAGATGTAAAGGTAAATGAGTACAGCGCAACAGTAGTGAAGAATAGTTGATGGTTCATATCAAAGCATGCTGTAGTCATTCATGTATTTAATCAACAAGTATTTATGCTAGACCTACTATCCACCAAGCACTTTTCTAAGTTTTGTTGAAATAATGAGGAACAAGATTTAGTCTCTGATCTCAATCTAAATGATGCACAGATATATATATATATATCTCCTCAGCATAGATATACTTTTAGAATTGAATCAATGTGCATCATCTCTTTAGTAAGAGTACAATTAGATATACCATATTCCTTAACATATAGGTATTCTAGCCATTATAGGTTGAAAGGAATGTGTGATTTTGGAGGTGTGCCTCCATATGAGTGTATGTATAGAGCAACTTCGCAGTAAATGGCATAGAGCACATTGATTATACCAGCATATCCTTTGTATCTTCTCAGCACATCCTTTTTTATAAAGTCCTAAGTTAAAAAAAAAAAAATAGCCATGATTAGTTGGATGCAGCTGAATTTCAAGAGTCTAGAGCTGGTTTATCAAACATCAGCTCTTGCCAGACAAGAGCATTTTGCATGTGGGTGTCCCAGTCTGTGAAAATTAAAAAAACAGCAACAACTATATCATCAAACAGCAAAACTAGGTTCAGCAGAGTCTTTCAAGATTTCTTCCTGTCAACTGCCTGCTTGCCTTTCTAAGATGGGTAATATTTCAGGTTCAAGTGACAGAGGAATCACCAGAGCAATTGTTCCAGGGCCCGGACAACTCTAGGTGGAAAAAAGGCTCAGGTGACTCACATTTGAATCTTCCCTTTCATGTAGGGTTTGTTTCTATCTTTCTAACAAATCTCAGGAAAAAAGAAAAAGGATCAAAAAAGAGGTTTGGGGGAGTGAGACAAGCCAAGCAAGAAGCCCTCGAGATAACGCCTGGCCGTGATTAGTTAAGTCAACTCTAGAACCTCCTTTCAAGTCGTTTTTACTTTGGCCATTGCAGTGTCCATATCCAAATAGCCTTCAAACCTTTAGCTAAAACACAGTAGAAGAATTCAGCTAGAAGGAAAGATACAAGCTCTCTCTTCATTGAAAGGGGAGGGGCATTTTAACTTTAGGCTTTTAATCAATGGCCCATTATATTTATATTGAGGTCAAGGTATTCCTTAACTGAAATGCATACATACAAATAAACTCCTACTCTTCTCATTCTTGAACTTGAGCTGCACTTAAAGTTTTGCCAATGGAAGTGTGTGACCTACTTTGAAATTCAGTTACATCCTTTTCATTCTTTCATAAGGCCTGTAGTTTTTTGCCTCAATTCACATGAAATGCAATAAACTAACCCTTCAATTGTAAAACACATAAAAATACAGACAAAGCATTTTTTGATATTATTATAGGTATTATACAAAATATCAAGTTAAAAGTGAAATTATTTTATTGTAGTGTTGGGATGAAGTGTTGACAAGTATTCAATAGCCTGGATGTAATTTTATTCTCAAGATCTTCCTTACACACTAAACAAGATGTGAAATCTTTGGTTTTTTAAAAGAGAGATCATCATGGGATTTTTTTTTTTCTTCTGTTATTTACCAGGATTGGTGGGGAGGGGACAATGATGATACAGATTTTGTTTTCATCCAAGACATTACCCATAAAACAGGCTTACAAGCTCTCTGAGTAAAAACATATAATTTTGCGCTGGTCCTGTATTTTAATAGGAAATGAACTGACATTTTCTCCTGTCAGCTAATGAAACAATTGGGGACTACTGAAGAATGAAAAATGGATGATTAACAGCTTTATCTGGTGTCAAAGAAGCTCTCGTCATCTCTTAGTGACGAGTTGGCAATTTCTTATTTGGGAAGCCTGTTTTGAACACTCAGAGGCAGGGAGAATAGAGAATTAGAAGTTACTGTGGTAAGGGTATTATTATTGTTATTATTAATTTTCCTTCCATAGATGCAAATGCCAGCAGCATGGAAAAATCTTGTCTTAGCTTAAGGTAACCATTCTCTCTTATAACATCACAAAAATATTTCTATCAAATTCTTGGTGCAACAAGAAACTTAGAAACTTTAAAATTTGGCAACTGAGATGAAGCAGAGGAATTGGACTCAAAGGAATAGAACAGTCATTCTTCTAGATATAATCTTGTCTCCAGAGTTAGGTAATCAAATGTGATAAAGATTTTTACCAGCCATGTTAAATAAATTGTGAGATAACACAATGGATTGCAAATCAGTCATTAAAAGTCATCATGTAGACAGTAAAATGTAATGCTCAAGGTCACAGACATTGGTATCAGACAGACCAGGGTTCAGGTCCCCATCCTACCATTTGTTAGCTGTATTGTCTTGGGCAATTTATTTCATCTCTCCAGAAGTAACCGTCTCAGAGAGTGGTTGTTCAAGTCAGTTGAGATAACGTGCTTAAAATGCTTCTCATAAGATCTGCCAGTTGCATAGACACACAAAAAACCCTTAAATCAATGAAAAAATACCTAATGGATGTTTTTTCTAATCATACTAATTTTAGCATTTGACATATACACATGCTATTGCTGGGTTTTAAAATCAGTTTGCAGAACCGCATGTAAAGTATGACCTCATTCACATATACGCTCCCCACGTGCTTCTCTATGTGGCTCTCTAGTGGCACATAAGCTGTACAGAAGGGTGTTCTGAAAATGAAAACAATTGTTATTTCCATGCTACGGTATTTTCAGTGCTTATCACTCTTTGCTTTGCCTTTTTCTTTACACGTCATCTTACAGAAACTATTAAGTTGTCTGAACACTCACCAGACAGGTTTCAACATTTACCCAAATAGTCAGTTAGATGAAACTGACGTCTTACTGGAGAGAGAGATTAGGGAAAAAAGGCCATCAGGAGCAATTTATCTTTCGTGACCCTTTCCGAAGACGAAAGACACAGAGGAACGGTCTCTCGGCTCTTCCGGGCACAAAGGGAACTGTCTCACCATTTCTGTGCTGCCATACAACTGACTTTTGAAGAGTGTCTTTGAGACTTCCCATGAAATAAAAAAAGTTTATTGCCCATTTCAAATGACCTCTCAGATAACTTCGGCTACTACATAGCTGGAGAAATTTAAACAAGAAAAGTGAGGGAAGATAGTTCCTCTTTTGACTCTTGTCAAATGGTACTCTTGCTAACCAAATTATTCACCAAGGGAATTCACAAAGGTAACCTGATGACACAGGAAAAATCCATTGCCTCAACTGAAATCCATACAAAACTTCACTAGCATTACAGTCATGCCCAGAAAGTAAATCATTGTCATTCGTGTGATAGTGAAACATTCCAAGGAGTCTGGCTTCATATTTGGTTTGGAAGCTTTCTTAGGACAGATCCAGGAAGGCATTAGGGGAAAATATTAAAAAAAGAAAAAATTTAGGGTTGTTATTTCCTGATCTGTGACATTGAGGAAGCTGACCACCATCTGAGCCTTCATATCCTTTTATTTCATGTCAACTGTCTTCCACAAGCAAAGGCTAAGTTCATGTGGACAATCAGAGGGGCAGCATCGTCCGAGAAGAACCATTTCATCAATACTTGCTTCCCATGCACCAAGATCACAGTATTGAAAACAAAACCAACAAACCAAAATGCCCAGAAACAATAGCTTTCCATAAAGGTAAAAATGTGTGTCGCTGTTCTTTAGTCTCCCAGTCATGTCCAATTGTTTATGACCCCATGGACTGAAGCCCACCGGGCAAGAATACTGAAGTGGGTTGCCGTGTCCTCCTCCAGGGGATCTTCCCTACCCAGGGATGGAACCCATGTCTCCTGTATCGGCAGGTGGATTCATTACCACTGAGCCGCTCGGGAAGTCCCTAAAAATATGTGTGCATGTGTGCAAACGTACCAGAACCCAAGAGATAAAACATAAAACATGGAAACTCAAGCAGTTTGGCAAATGAGAGGCTTAGTATCAAGAGTCATTTTGTCCAAACTACAGCCATATTTAGTTGCAAATTAAAATTAATTAAAATTCTTTGGTTGTACTAGCCGCATTCCAATAATTCAGCTGTCTCGTATGACCAGTAGTTACTGCGTTGAGCAGCACAAAAATAGAACATTTCCATCACTATAGAAAGTTCGATGGATTAGCCCTAGATGAGAAGCTGTAATATACTCTTTTGGCCTTTTAAGTTTTGCACTAGGTACACGTATTGCTTATTCAAGAATTACAATTTCTTAAATTGTTAAATTAAAATTTTTAATTTTTAAAGTAATAATTTTAACTGTTTTATATAATTTGTATTGGAAAGTTCAAAAGGACTTTTCTGGTTTTCATCACTGGCTGTCAAAATTGCAAAACACCCTTCAATGGCCAATTTCAGAAATCCTAATCTAGACTGTTCTCCCTAGAGCACATATAAAATTAAAAAACAATTTAAGGCATGGATCAATTATAATTGTGAAGTACAAAGCCCTAATTTTGTTTCAAAAGCTAATAATAAATTGCTCTTTTTAAACTGATTTTCACTCCCAGGTACAGGAATCCTGTCGCAGATGGAGGGTATAATGAGCCAAGTGTCAGATGGGCCACACTGAACCCCAAGTCTAACTGTGTGCAGCAGGACTGCAGAAACGACACTCACAGGCAGGTGAGGCCTGCTTCTCTTCCTCCTCATCGTCTGTTCTAAGCAGGAAAGCAGACTATTGGATGAGAAATGTCATCTGAAGTTTTGGCCTCTGTCAGCATTTGCAGTAGCCCAAAATAGGACCTTGTGAAATTGTCTTTTACGCTGTTTCTCTTTGGGAGGAGTGACATACTGATGAAGAATTTAATCAAAAATACATGTTGAATGCTTGCTATGTGTGAGTCTCCATTCCAGGCCCTGGAGATGGAGCAGATAAAGCCCTTGGACCTCAAGCTGCTTACTTTCTAAGCTAATTGATGGTAAATAGACTATTAAGTAAAAGAACAGTAATAATAGACACATAAGTAAAAGCATGTCAGATGGAGAAGACTGAGTGTGTTGGTAGAGGATTGCTAATTTACATGGAGTGGCTATCACAGGCAGAATAAAAGTCCCCCAAAGATACCCACATCCTAATCCCAGAAATCTGTGAATGTGTTACCTGATATGGCACAAGAGATTCTGCAGATGTGAATAAATTAAAGATTTTGTGATTGGGAGAGTTCCCTGGATTATCTGGATGGGTCTCAGTTAATCACACTTGTCCTTAGAGTGAGGCAGAGGAGGTGTGGCCTTGGAGGCAGATGTTGGACTGATGTGACTGCTGTCTGCCTGCAAGAGGCCGAAGGAACAGGCAGCCCCCAGAAGCTCGAAAAGGCAAGCAAATGGATTCTCCTAAGAGTCTCTGGAAGAAATTAAAACCTACCAACAACTTGATTTTATCCCAGTGAAAAACATTTTGGACTCTGAACTCCAGGATGGCAAGCTGATAAATTTGTCTGGTCTGCGTGCATGTGTGCTCAGTCGCTAAGTCACATCCACTCTACGGACAGTAGCCAACAAGGCTCCCAGTCCGTAGGATTTCTCAGGCAAGAATACTGGAATCGGTGTCCATTCCCTTCTCCAGGGTATCTTCCCAACCCGGGGATCACACCTGAGGCTCCTGCATCTGCAGGTTCTTCACAGCTGAGCCACCAGGAGAGCTCCTGGCCTGCTGCTGCTGCTGCCGCTGCCAAGTCACGTCAGTCGTGTCCGACTCTGTGCGACCCCATAGATGGCAGCCCACCAGGCTCCCGTCCCTGGGATTCTCCAGGCAAGAACACTGGAGTAGGGTTTGTTTAGGTCACTTCAATTTAAGTCTGAATTTTGCAATAAGGAGTTCATGATCTGAGCCACAGTCAGCTCCCACTCTTGTTTTTGCTGACTGTATAGGGCTTTTCCATCTTCGGCTGCAAAGAGTATCATCAATCTGATTTCAGTACTGACCATCTGGTGATGTCTATGTGCAGAGTCCTCTCTTGTGTTGTTGGAAGAGGGTGTTTGCTATGACCAGTGTGTTCTCTTGGCAAAACCCTGTTAGCCTTTGTCCTGCTTCATTTTGTACTTCAAGGCCAAACTTGCCTGTTACTCAAGGTATTTCTTGACTTCCTACTTTTGCATTCCAGTCCCCTATAATGAAAAGGGCATCTTTTTTGGGTGTTAGTTTTAAAAGGTCTTGTAGGTCTTCATAGAACCATTCAACTTCAGCTTCTTCAGCATTAGTGGTTGGGGCATAGACTTGGATTACCGTGATACTGAATGACTTACTTTGGAAATGAACAGAAATCATTCTGTCATTTTTGAGATTGTACCCAGGTACTGCATTTTGGACTCTTTCACTAACTATGAGGACTACTCTATTTCTTCTAAGGGGCCCACAGTAATAGATGTAATGGTCAATTGAATAAAATTCACCCATTTCCAGTCCATTTTAGTTCACTGATTCCTAAAATATTGATGTTCACTGTTGCCATCTCCAGTTTGACCACTTCCAATTTACCTTGATTCATGGACCTAACATTCCAGGTTTCTATGCAGTATTGCTCTTTATAGCATCAGACTTTACTTTCATCACCAGTCACATCCACCACTGGGAGTTGTTTTTGCTTTGGCTCCATTCTTTCATTCTTTCTGGAGTTATTTCTCCACTGATCTCCAGTAGCATATTGAGCACCTACTGACCTAGGGAGTTCATCTTTCAGTGTCATATCTTTTTGACTTTTCATGCTGTCCACGGGGTTCTCAAGGCAAGAATACTGAAGTGGTTTGCCATTCCCTTCTTCAGTGGACCACATTTTGCCAGAACTCTCCCCCATGACCCATCCGTCTTGGGTGGCCTTACACAGCATGACTCATAGTTTCATTGAGTTAGAGAACACTGTGGTCCATGTGATCAATTTAGTTAGTTTCCTGTGATTGTGGTTTTTATTCTGTCTGCCCTCTCATGGAGAAGGATAAGAGGCTTATACAAGCTTCCTGATAGGAGGAACTGGCTGTGGGCGAATCTGGGTCTTGCTCTGAGGGGTGGAGCAGGCCAGAATATGATAGGGGTAATGGTAGTAAAGGTGACCTCCTTCAAAATGCCAGCATGCCTGGTGTCTCCCAGCCTGTTGTATTCAGTGCCCCTAACCCTGTGTAGGCCACTGTTGACTCACACCTTTGTCTGAGACTCCTGGACCCTCACAGATGAGTCTGGGTCAGTCTCTTGTGGGTTCACTTTTCCTTTCTCCTGGGTCCTGGTGCACAGAAGGTTTTGTTTGTGTCCCCAAGAGTCAGTTTCTCCAGTCCTGTGGAAGTTCTGAAATCAAATCCCACTGGCCCTCAAAGTCAAATTCCCAGGGGGTTCTCGGTCCCTTTGCCAGATCCCCAGGTTGGGGAATCTGTTGTGGGCCCTAGCACTTTTGCAACAATGTGAGTACTTCTTCAATGTAATTGTTCTCCAGTTTGTGGGTCGTCTGCTCAGTGGCTCCATGGTGGGGCTAATGGCGACCTCCTCCAAGAGGATTTATGCCACATGCAGCACATCCCAGGCCTGCTGCAGCCAGAGCCCCGTGGCAGGCCCCTGCTAACCCTTGCCTCCACAGGAGACACTCAGACACCCAAAGACAGGCTTCCGGTCCCATCACTTGATGGCAAATAGATGGGGAAGCAATGGAAACAGTGACAGACTTTATTTTCTTGGGCTCCAAAATCACTACAGATGGTGACGGCAGCCACAAAATTAAAAGACGCTTACTCCTTGGAAAAAAGCTATGACCAACCTAGACAGCATATTAAAAAGCAGAGATGTTACTTTGCTGGAAAAACACGTCTAGTCAAAGCTATGGTTTTTCCAGTAGCCGTGCATGGATATGAGAGTTGGACTACAAAGAATGCTGAGTGCTGAAGAACTGATGCTTTTGAACAGTGGTGTTGGAGAAGACTCTTGAGAGTCCCTTGGACTACAAGGAGAGCCAACCAGTCCATCCTAAAGGAAATCAGCCCTGAATATTCATTGGAAGGACTGATCCTGAAGCTGAAACTCCAATACTTTAGCCACCTGATGTGAAGAACTGACTCATTTGAAAAGACCCTGATGCTGGGAAAGATTGAAGGCAGGAGGAAAAGGGTATGACAGAGGATGAGATGGTTGGACGGCATCACTGATTGGATGGACATGAGTTTGAGTAAACTCCGGGAGTTGGTGATGGACAGGGAGGCCTGGTGTGCTGCAGTCCATGGGGTCGCAAAGAGTTGAACACAACTGAGTGACTGAACTGAGCTGAAGTTTATGGTGATTTGTTGCAGCAGATGAGGAAACAAACATGGTGGCCACGAACAACTTCACTGAAAATTTGACATTTGGACAAAGATCTAAGGAGGGGAGGGGAGGGTCATCTGAGAGGGACACACATTCCAGGCAGCAAAGAGCAGGTGCAAATTCCCCAAGGCAGGGGCACGGCTGGCCCTCAAAGGGGAGTGGAGGCAGGGGGAGGGGCATTGGTGGGGGTAAGGTCAGAGGTGGCTGCTGGAAGATCAATCAGGCTGGGTAGGTGGGAGGGCTCGGACCCACACCCTGAATGAGATAAGGAGTCATTACAGGGTTTTCAAACAGAGAGATGATGGGATGGGATTTATATTTTAAAAGGATTACTCTAATGACTGCCGAGCTGGGCAAAGTCAGAAGCAGAGAGATGGTTTGTCTAATAAGCCAGGTGAGGGACCTCCCTGACCGTCCAGTGGTTGGGACTTGGTGTTCTCGCTGCTGTGACCCTGGATTCAATCCCTGGTCAGGGGGCTCAGATCCTGCTAAGTTATGTGGCACAGTCAAAATGAAAAATAAAGTAAATTTTTAAAACATCCAGGTGAGAAGTAATAATGACTGGGACCAAGGCAGTGAGAAGTGGTGGGTCTCTCGATGTGTTTTACGAAGATCATCTTGGTTGTGAGGTTGAGAAAAGGTGTAGACGGGGCAAGCAGAGGAGCAGAGAGACGCTGGGAAAATGCTGCAATAATTCGGCAAAGTTACATCTGCTTGGACCTCCATCCAAGAGCAGGGATTTGACACTGATCTGTTTTCAAGGTAGGACGGAATTTTCTGACATCTGGTCAGGATGAAAGATATCCAGGGAGAAAGCTGCCACCCACAGAGATGTCTTTTCCTTTCTCACTCTTCGCAATCCTAAGCCCCAGGCAGCCTAACTATTCTCCCCAAGAGGCTCATTTTCAGGATCCATTTGAACAATTTACAAGATTATTTATAACAAGCAAAGAAAAAGCTTGGATAATTAAAATCAAGTCAAGTCCTCCAATGATTTGAGGACACCATTATTTTCAACCTCCTTTCCCATCAACTTTTTCATCAATACTATGTAAGAATAAGGTTACAAGAGTCTGGTGGTAGAAGCAGCATCTAGAAGAGCAAGCCTCACAGGTGAATAAGTTATTTGAACCAGGCATTCCAAGCATAGGCTCCTAGATGCCTAAAAGATCATGGGCTTATGTGAACTACTTTCAATATTTCAAAAATCTTTTTGGAAACTTTACATAGAAGTAGAATATCTCACTGGTGATGCTATATTAACTGTCTGATTCTGGTGACTTTACAGCCAGCCTGTGGGGTCCAAATTATACTAGTCAGTTAGCAATTAACAAAAATAGGAAAATCAATGACTACTGAAGAAATGCAATTTGCTCAAAAAATAATCTTTAAAACCATAGGAACTATAAGAGAATAACACAGACGGTGCCTAGAGGAAAGCTTTGGGACTGATGGAGTAGCTCTCTTTCACTCAGGTGATTAGCCCATCACCCTCCACAGCTTCTTTGAGATGATAAATTTCATGCCGGTCTCCCACCTACTGATCCAGTGTTGTGGACCATTGTGATCTACCTGACCAGCATCGCTCTCTCACCTCCTGATGGCAGTTTCCTAATATTCCCTAAGAACCACTTCTCTCTGACTCTCAGGCCACAGAGTTCAGATTGAGAGGATTTTTCTCCCTGGCTAACCATCTCCCCTTCAGCCTCTCCAGGGTGCTGCTGTGATGCAGGCTGCCTGTCCAATCAGAGCATCACATTCTCCCAGCCACTCTGATAGGCTCAGACAGGAGCATGTGACTCAAGAGAGGAGCCTGGGAGTTTCACTGGGAAGACCAAGGATAGCAGGACTCCTTCTCCACCTGTAGGTTTGTTGAGCAGTCAGGATGCAAGCCTGGAGCTGTTGGCTCCATCATGCCCTCATGAAGGAGCGTCTGCTAGGGAAGGAACCAGCACAGAGGCACACAAAGGAAAGCCAGAGAAAACAGTCTGAGCCCTGAGCTTTTGCTCAATCACCAACAATTAAAAGAGAACTGACTAGTTCTAAGAGTTAAATGAATAGTTTGGAGTCCTATTTCTTTCACCTCCTTGCTATGGAGTAAGCTGCTTAGTCTTGGCAATCATATAAAAACTAATTTATTACCAAGGCTGTTGAGAGAAATAATTAAGAAAAGTCTTTGAGACTAATTTGAAATGTATAAACACACTATACAGAAACAAAAATGAGAACTGAAGTTATTATCCTGTGCTATTTTCCCTTCCCACTCTCTGATGAAGGCAAGGAGTGAAATGACTGAACGGTGGGAGTCAGCGAGGCAAGGCCCATTAATAGTTGAGAACTGTTGACTGTAAATAATTAATCAGCTATTAAACCTTTAGAGTAGATTCTGTCTGATGCATGTTCTCTAAGAGCGGTGAGTTTTCCACCAACACCTTTTACTTCTGTGCCCTGTAATCAGACCCAAAGTAACTCTGGTTTTGGGGGGTGTGTGTGTGTGTGTGTTTATTTTTCCCTCCTCCATTAAACTTGAATAGGACACAAGTCATTACAGACTCTCATCCATTATAGGAGTACCGGAGCTACTCCACATTTGCATATGAATATGTAAAAGAGATTTATAATTCTATCTCTGAACATAAAAGCATTTGTTGCATAAATTACACTAATATTTCTAAGCCCATTTGGTTTTCTCTGCTGCCTATCCATCCAGATATGGCTGAGTTGTTTCCATGGCCACAGGGAAGGTCTTAGGTGAGGCAGGCGCATTCCGGGTTGGGAAGGACCGCATCCTCCAGGGGAGTCTGCAGATACAGGGTAAGTAGGCTGAGCTCCCAGGGCAGCAGGAAGAGCCTTGCCAAGGTCAGTATCACTTATTTCTGTAAAAGCTGTAACCCAAGCCAAGGATCTCCAACTGTGTAGACTGAGTTCACACGATATGCAAACACCAATGTGCTTCTACAACAGCATGGAAGATGGCGTATCTCAAGGTCTAGAGTGAGACGATAAACAGATACAAGTAGTCATAATCACTGCTTGTTGCTTAGTTGCTAAGTCATGTCCAGCTCCTTTTTTTAGCAACCCCATGGACTGTGGCCCACCAGGCTCCTCTCTCCATGGGATTTCCTGGCAAGAACACTGGAGTGGGCTGTCATTTCCTTCTCTGGGGGATCCTCCCCACCCAGGGATCGAACCCATATCTCTGGCACTGCAGGAGGATTCTTTACCACTGAGCCACCTGAGAAGCAGTCGTGATTATCATCTCCATTGAAAAAGTCACATCAAGCCCAGGAATCCAATCCAGTTGCAAGTGCCTGTAAAGCTCAAGCTTTAAGCTACCGTGTTAAAAATGCCAACTGCCCAAACTCTGAGAGTTGACATTTGAAATAATTCTGTCCATAATTACCTATCTTTCCCTCTGCTCATTCACTTGTATCTGTTGATGCTGTTCTTTAAATGCATCTTGACATCTAGAACCTTGAAAGCTTTGCAAGTTTTCTAGTCCTTTACCCTGTGAGGACCCATCTACTCCCCCCACCAAGCCTGGGACGATGGTCTCAGTGAACCACTCCCAACGACAGGACCACCCTGCATGTCTCCAGGACCAGAAAGCCCTCCATGAGTGACCTCCTGAGCCCAGTTCATAGCCGTGAGCAAACCTCATCATGTACTTGCTTGGATCACATTTCTGAGCTACCAAATACGAAAAAATTGAGCTGAATGGTCCCCCATGCATCTTTTTTACCCGGCAAGACCCACAGAGGACAATGGAGGTGGTAAAAATGGCCCTGTACTAGTCATAGATTCTTTTCAAATGCAGCTTCCTGTTTAAAAAAAGAAAAAACTGGGGCTCCCTGACGGCCCAGTGGGTAAGAACCCACCTGCCAGGTTGGATCCCTGGTCTGGGAAGAACCCACATGTTTCAGAGCAGCTAAGCTCGTGCACCACAGCTGCCGAGCCTGTGCGCCAGGGCCCGGCTGGGGGCCGCAGCTTCTGAGCCCATGCGCTACAGCTCCCAAAGCCTGCGAGCCCTGGGGCCCGTGCCCTGCAGCGGGGAGCCACTGCAACGAGAAGCCTGCGCACTGCAACTAGAGACGAGTCCCCGCTCACTGCAACTAGAGAAAGTCCAGGCACAGCAATGAAGACCCAGCACAGCCAAAAATGAAATAAAAACAACTAAGTGAATAATATCTAACAATGACACAAACCCTCGCATACTGAGGCAATCATGAAACCTAGTAGGAGTGACGGGTGTGGAGGACCCTAAGAGGGTCTGTGATTTCTCCTCCAGAAGCCCACAGCCCGGACTGCAAGTCAGGGGTGCTCCCCACGTGCGAAAAGGATGTTTGCAAAGAGACACTCAAGGAAAATCTGTGGAACGCAACTGTTGATTGGCTAGCAGCTGGAGATGATCCTGCGAAGACTGAGCTTACCATCACTAGAAGCACCCAAACAAAGGTTTCTGTGCTCCCAGCTTTATGAAAGAGGAATTCCTGTGGGAAGTAGAAGGACGGAAAATAGTGCTATGGAAGGTCTGAGTCTTCCTTAATTCAGGATTAAGGATTCTGCAGGTAAATGTCACAGGCTGGGTGGCTTACAAACAATGGAAAGTTCTCTCTCCCAGTTCTGGAGCCTCAGATGCGGATCTCAGCAAGCTCTGATGAGGGTCCTCCTAAGCTTCATCGCAGGCATGTCCTGCTACGTCTTCATGGATTGGATCATGGACGGAGCTCTGTTGGGTCCCCTTTATAAGAACACGAACCCGGGGACTTCCCTGGTGGTCCTGTGATTAAGACTGCACCTTCCTGTTCAGGGGGTGTGGGTTCCATCCCTGGTGGGGAAGTAGGATCCCACATGCCTTGCAGCCCAAAAACCAAAACAAAATAGGAGCAATACTGTAACAAATTCAATAAAGACTTTGAAAAAATGGTCCACATCAAAAAATCTTAAAATGAAAAACAAAACATGAATTCCATTCATGAGGGCTCTATATTTATGACCTAAGCACCTTCTAAAGGCTCTACCTTCACACACCATCACGTCTGACATTCACATGTCAACTCACACCTGCTGCAAGGACACAAGCACCCAGGCCATGGCAGTCTGGAAACGTGCAGCTTCCACTCCCCTTCCCTTTCCTGTTCTTCTCTCAGCTTCCTCCATGTGGACAGGAGAGAGTTTCATCTCCAAGACCAAAAACTGATTAAATGTTTATTGGGATCATCCACTGAAACCAAGCAATGAGGCCAAGACTGGGGCCAGACATCCTTTTTATCTTTTTGCCAGCTTCATCTGGAGACCATCGTTGTCTCTTTCAAGTGACTTTGGGCTCTGCGGGCGCTGAGTACATTACCCCGTTCCTTGCCAGCTCCACAGAGGGCCAATGCTCTGCCTCACTCCTGCCAACCATGCAGTCTGCCAGCAACATCTCCAAGCTGGGAAAATGCACACACATCAAAAGATCCGCTAGGAGGTTTAGAAACCAGGCACAGAATGGAGGCACAATTGTAATTCAAGTCAAGCCAGCCCACCAGCTCTACTCAAAGGCTTTGTGAATAGCACCTGGCACCCTCCTCCCGCACATTTTGGGGTCTTTCCCAATGACATGGCCGCCGAGAGGTACCGAGGGAACTTCTGTGGCTTTCCCTTCCTAGAAACCAGGCGGAAGAAAGGCGTGTCGCTCACCCCAATGCTAGAGAGCTCTCCCCTATTCTACAAGAGTCTTGGGGTTCCCTCTACACTGAGAGGTGGGGGGTGGATCCTAGCTCCCAGCATCACCCCAGGAGGGCACACACAATTAACAATCTTGAAAAAATTATGCACTTCAAAGGCATCATCCTCAAAAAGATCAGAGATGGACCTGCTTATTAGCAAAATCTGCAAATGGGTGCCAGGGGCATTTGTGCCCACAAACGTTTCCTTCGCCTGGAAGCCTGCCACTGGACTCAAAGTGGCCCGTGGCGAGGACAGGTGGGAGAGAAAGTTCACCCCTGAATCCCCAGCTCCCCTTGGCACTCCCACCGCAGAGGCCTGAAGAAGTGGACAAAGAGGAAGTCATTTTAAATGCTGCTGAGTTGCTTTAAAGCTTCTGTTTCCTTGCTTGTTTCTCCTTGCTGTGAAAATGCCGGTGGCGCTGCTGCGTGTACGTCCGGCTGCCCAGTCTCGGTCGCGGCGTGGGCTCCCCTCTGGTTGTGATGTGGGCTCCAGAGCTCGGGGCTCCGGAGGCACATCTGCATGCTCTCTAGTTGCTCAGCAAGGGCTCGGTTACTCTGCAGCACATGGGATCCTAGCTCCCCAACCAGGGATCGATCCTGCATGTCCCCTGCCCTGGGATGCAGACTCTCAGTCACTGGACCACCAAAGAAGTTCCCCACTTGTTTGTTTTTTAATCAAGGAGCTGGTTGGTGGACAGTGGGTGGAGTTCTTCATTTGCCATTTTGGCAGTCGATTTCTTGATCAATACTTATCTTTCCTGTATCTAGTAAGCAGGAACAGCTCAAGGCACTGACTGCCTAGTCTAAGTTATTCATTTTCAAAAAGAAATTGCTTTCCTAAGATGTGAGTGGTTTGCCAACACAATACTGGGGCACTTGGGCTATATCAGACAGTATTTCTTCTCATTTTATTCTTGAGTGACATGAATTAGTGTTTGTCTATGTAAAACAGGTAGCTGCTCTTAACATCCAAGAGGGAAGTCCTAACGAAGTACAAAGTTCACCCTAAGCAGTTGGGAGGACAGGAAAATACATGTCATAAGTCAACCAGGGGACTTCCCTGGTGGTCCAGTGGCTAAGACTCCACGCTCCCAACACAGGGGGCAGGGCTTGAATCCTCGGTCAGGGAACTAGATCCCATATGCTACAACTGAAAAACTAAAAAGTAAAAAAGATCCCAAGTGCTACAAGCAAGACCAGGACATCCCAAATGTGCTGTGCTGTGCTTGGTCACTCAGTCGTGTCCAGCTCTTTGTGACCCCATTGATGGTAGCCCACCAGGCTCCTCTGTCCATGGGGTTCTCCAGGCAAGAATACAGGAGTGGGTAGTCATGCCCTCCTCCAGAGGATCTTCCGAACCCAGGGATCAAACCCAGGTCTCTTGCGTTGCAGGTGTATTCTTTTTCCATCTGAGCCACCAGGGAAGCCCAAATTAATTAATTAATATTTAAAAAAGAAATCAACCATGATTTATTGAGTGCTTATTACATGGTGGGCAATATGCCAAGTGCTGTGTAAACATCATTTCATCACATAAACCTGCAAGAAACTCTATGAGATACATATTATTATCCCCAAGCAACAGGAAAGGATTCAGAGACATTGTTAAGTAAAAGGTGACATTGAGAATATGAGAAATCGGGTCACTGAATTCCTTAGGCAAAAAGAAAATACTGACCAGATTAATATAGTAAAATGAAGAAAGTATTAAAAAAAAGACTTTTCTAAAGTTAGAAGAGACCATTTTAGACAATAAAATGCAGGAAATTTGCCATTCAACTTCATCTCCATCCTTTGAACTCTCATTCTCAAAGTTCTGGGCGTCATGGAAGCCACATGTTAATACACATTTTCTTCTCAAACCTTCACATCCTGGTTTTCCACATTTAGAATGTGAGCCTCAACCAAAAAGTTCATTGCTCCTCTCAGGACATAAGCAAAGTTCACAGTGGGGATGTGACAGTGACGTCAGTGGCTCTGTCCTCTTCTTAAATCAGTGTCCCAGCTCCTCTAAAATAACCACTTACACAAATGCCGAGCAAAAACACACAGTGTTTTTGTTGTCTGGTCGCTCAGTCGTGTCCAACTCTTTGCAGCCCCATGGACTGCAGCACACCACACCCCTGTCCTTCACCATCTCCCGGAGTTTGCTCAAATGCATGTCCATTGAGTCAGTGATGTCATTCAATCATCTCATCCTCTGTTGTCCCCTTCTCCTCCCGCCTTCATCTTTCCCAGCATCGGGGTCTCTTCCAATGAGTCAGTTCTTCGCATCAGGTGGCCAAAGTATTGGCGCTTTGGCCTCAGCATCAGTCCCTCCAATGAATATTTAGGATTTATTTCCTTTTGGATTGACTAGTTTGATCTCCTAGCAGTCCAAGGGACTCTCAAGAGTCTTCTCCAACACCACAGTTCAAAAGTGTCAATTCTTTGGTGCTCAGCCTTCTTTATGGTTCAACTCTCATATCCAAACATGACTACTGGAAAAACCAAACTTTGACAAGATGAACCTTTGTCAGCAAAGTAATGTCTCTGTTTTTTAATACACTGTCTAGGATTGTCATTGCTTTTCTTCCTAGGAACAAGCGTCTTTTAATTTCATGGTTGTGGTCACCATCTGCAGTGATTTTGAAGACCAAGAAAATAAAATCTGTCACTGTTTCCGTTGTTTTCCCATCTATTTGCCATGAAGTGATGGGACCGGATGCCATATTTTTGTTTTGTGAATGTTGAGTTTTAAGCCAACTTCTTCACTCTCCTCTTTCACCATCATCAAGAGGCTCTAATTCCTCTTCACTTTCTGCCATAAGGATGGTGTCATTTGCCTGTCTGAGGCTGTTGATATTTTTCCCGGCAATCTTGATTCCAGCTTGTGCTTCATCCAGCCCAGCATTTTGCATGATGTACTCTGCATAGAAGTTAAATAAGCAGGTGACATTATACAGAATTGATGTACTCCTTTCCCAATTTTGAACCAGTCCTTGAACAGTACAGTTTGACCTGTATTCTTGATTTTCAGACAGGTTTCACAGGAGACAGTTAAGGTAGTCTGGTGTTCCCATCTCTTTAAGAGTTTTCCACAGTTTTTCATCCACATAGTCAAATGTTTTAGTATAATCAATGAAGCAGAAGTAGATGTTTTTGCTCGAATTCTCTTGCTTGTTCTATGACCCAAAGGATGTTGGAAATTTGATCCCTGATTTCTCTGTCTTTTCTAAATCTAGCTTATACACCTGGAAGTTCTCAGTTCATGAACTTTTAAAGCCTAGCGTGGAGAATTTTGATGATTACTTTCCTAGCATGTGAAATGAGTGCAACTGTGTTGTGGTTCGAAACATTCTTTGACATTGCCCTTCTTTGTGATTGGAATCGACCTTTTCCAGTCCTTTGGCCACTGCTGAGTTTTCCAAATGTCCTAGCATATTGAGTGCAGCACTTGCACAGCATCATCTTTTAAGATTTGAAATAGCTCTGCTGGAATTCCACCTCCACTAACTTTGTTCATAGTGATGCTTCCTAAGGCCCACTTGACTTCACATTCCAGGATGTCTGGCTCTAGGTGAGTGATCATATCATAGTGATTATCTGGGTCATGAAGATATTTTTTGTACAGTTCTTCTGTGTATTCTTGCCACCTCTTCTTAATATCTTCTGCTTCTGTTAGGTACACACCATTTCTGTCCTTTATTGAGCCCATCTTTGCATGAAATGTTCCCTTGGTGTCTCTAATTTTCTTGAACAGATCTCTAGTCTTTCCCATTCTGTTGTTTTCCTCTATTTCTTTGCACTGATCACTGAGGAAGGCTTTCTTATCTCTCCTTGCTGTTCTTTGGAACTCTGCATTCAAATGGGTATAACTTTCCTTTTCTCCTTTGCTTTTTGCTTCTCTTCTTTTTTCAGCTATTTGTAAGGCCTCCTCAGACAGCCATTTTGTTTTTTTGCATTTCTTTTCCTTGGGGATGGTCTTGATCCCCGTCTCTTGTACAATGTCACGAACCTCTGTCCATAGTTCATCAGGCACTCTGTCTATCAGATCTAGTGCCTTGAATCTATTTCTCACTTTCACTGTATAATCATAAGGGTTTAGGTCATACCTGAATGGTCTAATGGTTTTCCCTACTTTCTTCAATTTAAGCCTGAATTTGGCAATGATGAGTTCATGATCTGAGCCACAGTCATCTCCCGGTCTTGTTTTTGCTGACTGTATAGAGCTTTTCCATCCTAAAGGAGATTAGTCCTGGGTGTCCATTGGAAGGACTGATGTTTAGGCTGAAACTCCAATACTTTGGCCACCTGATGCAAAGAACTGACTCATTGGAAAAGATCCTGATGCTGGGAAAGATTGAGGGCAGGAGGAGACGCGGACAACAGAGGATGAGATGGTTGGATGGCATCACCGACTCAATGGACATGGGTTTGGGTCGACTCTGGGAGTTGGCAATGGACAGGGAGGCCTGGCATGCTGCGGTTCATGGGGTTGCAAATAGTCGGACACGACTGAGTGACTGAACTGAACTGAACTGATAGAGCTTCTCCATCTTTGGCTGCAAATAATATAATCAATTTGATTTTTGTATTGACCATCTGGTGATGTCCATGTCTATAGTCTTCTCTTGTGTTGTTGGAAGAGGGTGTTTGCTATGACCAGTGTGTTCTCTTGGCAAAATTCTATTAGCCTTTGCCGTGCTTCATTCTGCACTCCAAGGTCAAATTTGCCTGTTACTCTGGGTGTTTCTTGACTTCCTACTTTTTCATTCCAGTCTCCTATAATGAACAGGACATCTTTTTTGGGTGTTAGTTCTAGAAGGTCTTGTAGGTCTTCATAGAACCATTCAACTTCAGCTTCTTCAGCATTACTGGTCAGGGCATAGACTTGGATTACCATGATATTGAATGGTTTGCCTTGGAAACGAACAGAGATCATTCTGTCGTTTTTGAGATTGCATCCAAGTACCGCATTTTGGACTCATTTGTTGACTTTGAGGAATACTCCATTTCTTCTAAGGGATTCTTGCCCACAGTAGTCGATATAATGGTCATCTAAGTTAAATTCACCCATTCCAGTCCATTTTAGTTTGCTGATTCCTAGAATGTCGACTGTATATTGTCACCCTGCTTATTTAACTTAAATGCAGAGTACATCATGAGAAACGCTGGGCTGGAAGAAGCACAAGCTGGAATCAAGATTGCCGGGAGAAATATCAATAACCTCAGATATGCAGATGACACCGCCCTTATGGCAGAAAGTGAAGAGGAACTAAGAAGCCTCTTGATGAAACTAAAAGAGGAGAGTGAAAAAGTTGGCTTGAAGCTCAACATTCAGAAAACTAAGATCATGGCATGTGGTCCCATCACTTCATGGGAAACAGACGGGGAAACAGTGGAAACAGTGTCAGACTTTATTTTTCTGGGCTCCAAAATCACTGCAGATGGTCATTGCAGCCATGAAATTGAAAGACGCTTAGTCCTTGGAAGGAAAGTTATGACCAACCTAGATAGCATATTAAAAAGTAGAGACATTACTTTGCCAACAAAGGTCTGTCTAGTTAAAACTATGGTTTTCCCAGTGGTCATGTATGGATGTGAGAGTTGGACTGTGAAGAAAGCTGAGCACTGAAGAATTGATGCTTTTGAACTGTGGTGTTGGAGAAGACTCTTGAGAGTCCCTTGGACTGCAAGGAGATCCAGCCAGTCCATCCTAAAGGAGATCAGTCCTGAGTGTTCATTGGAAGGACTGATGTTGAAGCTGAAACTCCAATACTTTGGCCACCTCATGCTAAGAGTTGTTTCATTGGAAAAGACCCTGATGCTGGGAGGGACTGGGGGCAGGAGGAGAAGGGGACGACAGAGGATGAGATGGCTGGATGGCATCACCAACTCGATGGACATGAGTCTGAGTAAACTCCAGAAGTTGGTGATGGACAGGGAGGCCTGGCGTGCTGTGATTCATGGGGTGTCAAAGAGTAGGACACAACTGAGTGACTGAACTGAACTGAACTGAGAATGTCAACGTTCACTCTTGTCATCTCCTGTTTGACTACTTGCAATTTTCCTTGGACCTAACATTCCAGGTTCCTATGCAATATTGTTCTTTACAGCATCGGACTTTGCTTCTATCACCCTTTTGATTTATTGTAATAACTAATTAAAAAAGTATATATCTCCCTTGCTAACACTAGTGAGAGTCATTCTCTGTCCCCCCCTGATGTCTATGTCAGAAGCTTTCTGTGTCCCTTTTAACTTTAATAAAACTCAGCTACACAAAACCTCTTGAGTGGATCAAGCCTGGTCCCTGGTCCTGAAGTTAAATCTTCTTCTTCAGAGATCGGGAATCCGACACCATTCACTGTAAGCTATCAGTATCCCTGGTAAAGAATCTGCCTGCAGTGCAGGAGACCCAGGTTTGATCCCTGCATCAGGAAGATATACCCAGGGGATAGATCTCCAGTAGATGACCGCCCATTCCAGCATTCTTGCCTAGAGAATTTCATGGACAGAGAAGCCTGGGGTGAACACTCCGTGGGGTCACAAAGAGTCAGACGTGACTGAGAAACTAACATTGGGCATCTAGTCTCAAGAAGGCTACCTCTGTGATGCTGTTCTTGCCCCAGGCCTCCCCAGAGGATCAAGCCAAGGCACCAGGCCAGCTTAGACCACAACCTTGCTTAGATCCTTCCCACTTCCCTCTTCACTTCTCCTGGGGGCACTCCCTCAAAAACTCTCTTTCACATGAATCCTTGTCTTAGGCTCTGCTTCTACGGAATCCAACACAAGAGGTTCCCATTGCCCTCCGCCAAAGGGTTCACTGTGGGCCTGAGATTTTCACAAATGAATTCAGTGACCCCTCATGCATATATATATAATTCCAAACAACTTAAACCGTTCCAGAACACACAGAAAGGGGAAACACATCACAAGTCATTTTGTGAAACCCTGACACCGTCAACATCAACTCTGACAAAGCAAGCAGCCAACTGATCTGACTTATAAATATTCATGCAAAAATTTAAATAAAATACTAATAACAGCAGAATTCCATATCAATATATAGATTTACCATGTGCAAGTAAGGTTCGTAACCTATGAACATAATTTATCCTATTGGGCAATCTGTAGCCACAAAACCTATGATGTTCTAAAAATGATAAAAAAAGACATCTTATTAAATTGTATATTTATTATTTTAGGAACAGTGGATATTTTAATAACAATTTTGTACACAGATATATAAAATAGATATCAATAGAAACAACTAGAAGTATAAAGGAAGAACAGACTCTTTTTTTCAAAAGCAAGAAAAAAGGTTTTCAAATACCAGCAAATAAATTTAATAGGAAATATATAGGACCTTTAAAAACCTGTAGAATATAACAGGTATGCTGTTATATTCTATGCTATGAGAGGTATTACTAAATTAATACAATTTATTAATCAATTAATAAAAAAGATACCTGCCACTCTTTCTTAACATAGGTCAGTTTTATGAAACTATCAAATTTCCCCTAAGGTAAGAATGTAATGTTATCACTATTAAAACACCAAGAAGTGTATTTCAGTGATTTGTTCAGTTTTTTGTTTTTTTTAAGGAAGAAAAAAGTTAATTAAAGTCTCAGGGAAAATTAATGATACAAAAATAACCAGAAAAACTGAAATGGCAAAGTCAGTAGATGGTGGGATTAGCCTTGAAAGATAAAATATTATAAAGATAGAGTAATTTATTGAGATAATGAATGCAAATTTCTTAGCACAATTCCTGACACAGGAATGGAGAGAAAGATTAATGGAACAAAATTGAATGATAAAGCAGACACAAATACAGATGGAGATTTAATTTATGAGAAAGTTTTCATTTTAAATCAGTAGGAGAAAGATAAATCATTCAATGAATATATTTGGGGCTCCTCAAAGTTTTCTAAGTATAAAGTAAATTAAAATTGAAGCGCCACATCATTTCTTCCACCAAAAATCATCTCAAAGTGTCAGTGATACAACTAGGGAGAAACAAAGCCTTAAAAGCACTAGAAGAAAACATGAAATTTTAAAACATTAAGCTTACTTCCCAAGCAAGATCTTTCCAGTCTAGAAACAGGAACAATCTTTCTAAGAAATGGGTTATAGATCTCCCTAATTGAATTATTTTGCTCTTATTATCAAAAACACAATGTCTAACATAGTATTTAAAACCAATATGACAAAATACTAACTTCTCTAGAGCAAAAAGAATGCTCTAAAAGACTATTTTCCCAATTTATAAAAATGAGAAAAAACATTAATTTCTTGTTTTAGAGGGGTACAATATGACTTGAACATAAAGACATTTGCACACACTCATAATTTTAAAAAAGCAAAGATCAGTACACAGTGTTTGGTGAGCCCATGAATAAACATATATTTTCAAGTGCTACTGTGTAAATGAAGAACAGTGCCATCTTTCCAGAGGGCATTATAGAGGAAACATCTACAAAAGTGCAAAGTGTACTTAATGATAATTCCATAAATTCTACTGCTAAGTATTCACCCTATATGCACAACCACATTTTTTTTTATCAATAAGTTCAGTTCAGTTCAGTTGCTCAGTTGTGTCCACTCTTTGCGACCCCATGGACTGCAGCACACCAGGCCTCCCTGTCAATAACCAGCTCCCGGGGCTTACTCAAACTCATGTCCATCGACTTAGTGATGCCATCCAATCATCTTATTTTCTATCGTCCCTTTCTCCTCCTGCCTTCAATCTTTCCCAGCATCAGGGCCATTACCAATGAGTCAGTTCTTCGCATCAGGTGGCCAAACTATTGGAGTTTCAGCTTCAGCATCAGTCCTTCCAATAGATATTCAGGACTGACTTCCTTTAGGATGGACTGGTTGGATCTCCTTGCTATCCAAGGGACTCTCAAGAGTCTTCTCCAACACCACAGTTCAAAAGCAGCAATTCTTCAGCGCTCATCTTTGTTTATAGTCCAACTCTCACATCCACACATGACTACTGGAAAAACCATAGTTTTGACTAGATGGACCATTGTTGGCAAAGTAATGTCCTGCTTTTTAATATGCTGTCTAGATTTTTCATAGCTTTTCTTCCAAGGAGTAAGCGTCTTTTAATTTTATGGCTGCAGTCTCCACCTGCAGTGATTTTGGAGCCCCTCAAAATAAAGTCTCTCACTGTTTCCACTGTTTCCCATCTATATGCCATGAAGTGATGGGTCCAGATGCCATGATCTTTTTCTGAATGTTGAGCTTTAAGCCAACTTTTTCACTCTCCTGTTTCACTTTCATCAAGAGGTTCTTTAGTTCTTCTTTGCTTTCTGCCATAAAGGTGGTGTCATCTGCAAATCTGAGGTTGTTGATTGTCCCGGCAATCTTGATTCCAGCTTGTGCTTCATCCAGCCTGGCATTCTGCATGATGTACTCTGCATTTAAGTTAAATAAGCAGGGTGACAATATACAGCCTTGACGTACTCCTTTTCCTATTTGGAACCAGTCTGTCGTTCCATGTCCAGTTCTACCTGTTGCTTCTTGACCTGCATACGGATTTCTCAGGAGGCAGGTCAGGTGGTCTGGTATTCCCATCTCTTGAGGAATTTTCCAAAGTTTGTAGTGATCCATACAGTCAAAGGCTTTGGTGTAGTCAATAAAGCAGAAGTAGATATTTTTCTGGAACTCTCTTGCTTTTTTTCTATGATCCAATGGATGTTGGCAATTTGATCTCTGGTTTCTTTGCCTTTTCTAAATCCAGCTTGAACATCTGAAAATTTCACAGTTCACATACTGTTGAAGCTGGCTTGGAGAATTTTGAGCATTATTTTGCTAGCATGTGAGATGAGTGCAATTGTGCGGTAGTTTGAGCATTCTCTGGCATTGCCTTTCTTTGGGATTGGAATGAAAACTGACCTTTTCCAGTCCTGTGGCCACTGCTGAGTTTTTCGAATTTGTTGGCATACTGAGTGTAGCATGTTCACAGCATCATCTCTTAGGATCTGAAAAAGCTCAACTGGAATTCCATCACCTCCACTAGCTTCCTTCTTAGTGATGCTTCCTAAGGCCCACTTGACTTCATATTCCAGGATGTCTGGCCTAAGGTGAGTGATCATGCCATCATGATTATCTGAGTCATGAAGATCCTTTTTGTACAGTTCTTCTGTACATTCTTCCCTCCTCTTCTTAATAGCTTATGCTTCTGTTAGGTCCACATACATTTCTTTCCTTTGTTGAGCCCATCTTTGCATGAAATGTACCCCTGGTATCTCTAATTTTCTGAAGAGATCTTTAGTCTTTCCCATTCTAAAGTTTTCCTCTATTTCTTTGCATTGATCACTGGGGAAGGCTATTCTTGCTATCTCTCCTTGCTATTCTTTGGAACTCTGCATTCAGATGGGTGTATCTTTCCTTTACTCCTTTGCCTTTCGCTTCTCTTCTTTTCTCAGCTATTTGTAAGGCCTCTTCAGACAAACATTTTGCTTTTTTCTATTTGTTTTCCTTGGGAATGGTCTTGATCACTGCCTCCTACACAATCTCATGAACTTCTGTCATAGTTCTTCAGGCACTGGAAGAACTAATCCCTTAAATCTGTTTGTCACTTCCATCAGATCTAATCCCTTAAATCTATTTGTCACTTCCACTGTACAATCCTAAGTGATTTGGTTTAGGTCATACCTGAATTATCTAGTCATTTTCCCTTCTTTATTCAATTTAAGTCTGAATTTGGCAATAAGGAGTTCATGATCTGAGCCACAGTCAGCTCCTGGTCTTGGTTTTGCTGACTGTATAGAGCTTCTCCATCTTTGGCTGCAAAGAATATAATCAATCTGATTTTGGTATTGAGCATCTGGTGATATTCATGCATAGAGTCTTCTCTTGTGTTGTTGGAAGAGGGTTTGGGATTGGAATGAAAACTGACCTGTTTCAGGCTATGATCAGGTGTTCTCTTTAGCAAAACTCTGTTAGCCTTTGCCCTGCTTCATTCTGTACTCCAGGACCAAATATGCGTGTTACTCCAGGTATCTCTTGACTTCATACTTTTGTATTCCAGTTCTCTATAAAGAAAAGGTCATCTTTTCTTGGTATTAGTTCTAGGAGGTCTTGTGGGTCTTTATAGAACCATTCAATTTCAGCTTCTTCAGCAATACTGTTTGGAGCATAGACTTGGATTACCGTGATTTTGAATGGCTTGCCTTGGAAATGAACAGAGATCATTCTGTCATTTTTGAGATTGCATCCAAGTACTGCATTTCAGACTCTTGTTGACTATGAGGACTACTCCATTTCTTCTAAGGGATTCTTGCCCATAGTAGTAGATATAATAGTAATCTGAGTTAAATTCACCCACTTCACTGTTTTTTAGTTCGCTGATTCCTAAAATGTTGATATTCACTCTTGCCATCTCCAGTTTGACCACTTGCAATTTACCTTGATTCATGGACCTAACATTCCAGGTTCCTATGCAATGTTGCTCTTTTCAGCATCAGACCTTGCTTCTATCACCAGTCACATCCACAACTGGGTGTTGTTTTGCTTTGGCTCTGTCTCTTCATTCTTTCTGGAGTTATTTCTCCACTGATCTCCAGTAACATACTGGGCACCTACTGACCTGGGGAGTTCATCTTTCAGTGTCCTATCTTTTTGCCTTTTCATACTGTTCATGGGGTTCTCAAGGCAAGAATACTGAAGTGGTTTACCATTCCCTTTTCCAGTGGACCATGTTTTGTCAGAACTCTCCACCATTACCTGTCCGTCTTGGGTGGCCCTACACAGCATGGCTCATAGTTTCATTGAGTTAGACAAGGCTGTGGGCCATGTGATCAGTTTGGTTAGTTTTCTGTGATTGTGGTTTTCATTCTGTCTGCCCTCTGATGGAGAAGGATAAGAGGCTTATGGAAGTTTCTTGATGGCAGAGATGGACTGAGGGGTAAACTGGGTCTTGTTCTGATGGTTGGGGCCATGCTCCATAAATTTTTCATCCAGTTTTCCATTGATGGGCAGGGCTGTTCCCTCCCTGTTGTTTGACCTGAGGCCAAACAATGGTGGAAGTAATGAAGATAACGGCCACTTCCTTCAAAGGGTCCCATGCACTCACTTCTGCACTCAGTGACCCCAACTCTGCAGCAGGCCACCACCTACCCACGCCTCTACTGGAGACTCCTGGGCACTCCCGGGCAAGTCTGGGTCAGTCTCTTGTGGAGTCACTGCTCCTTTCTCCTGGGTCCTGGTGCACAAGGTTCTGCTGTGCCCTCCAGGAATCTATTTCCCAGTCCTGTGTAAGTTCTGGTGGCTCTATGGCGGGGTTAATGGCGACCTCCTCCAAGAGGGCTTATGCTATACCCAAGTCCACCACACCCAGAGCCCCTGCCCCTGCAACAGGTGACTGCCGGCCTGTACCTGCACAGGAGACACTCAGAGGCGCGTCTGGCTCAGTCTCTGCGGCCTCTCCTGGTTGTACAATGTCTTGTTTGAGCCCTCCGAGTGTCTCTGGTGGGTACGGGGTTTGATTCTAAATGCAGTTTCGCCCCTCCTACTGTCTTCCTCCTTTTCCCCCTCAGTCAGTCTCTGCCATCAGAAAACTTCCATAAACCTCTTATCCTTATTCATCAGAGGGCAGACAGACTGAAAAGCACAACTACAGAAAACCAAATGAAGAAAGAGGCTTCTCCTTTGCCCTTGGACGTGGGGTATCTTTTTTTGGTGGGGTCCAACATTCTCCTGTCGATGGTTGTTCAGCAGCAGGTTGTAATTTTGGAGTTCTCGCAGGAGAAGGTGACCACATGTCCTCGTACTCCACCATCTTGAATTCCATCCAAGTTTATTTTGCCAATAAACTTACATATAAAAACATTCACTGCAGCATCTATTGCAGAAGACTGAAAACAATCTAAACATCTCCAGTAATAAAATAGTTAAACCAAAACCAAGACACACAAAGTTTATTTAATCGATACAGTTTAAATAATTTATACTTTTTCATTTATTAATTTAAAATAAATAAATAAATAAATCATGAGCAACATAGCAAAAATTTGCTGCAAAAGACCAGATGGTAAACATGGCTTCTCATGCAACATGGTCTCTGTCACAATTACTCAGCTCTGCTGTTAAATAAACAAATAGGTATGTCCACTCCACATTTCACTAAAACTTTATTCATAAAATTAGGTAGTAGGCTGGATTTAGCCCTTGGTCCAAAGTTTTCCCATCCCTGATTTAGTGGCTTTATTTGTAGATAAAGAAATCATCTATATTTATTTACACATTCTGAGTATGGATGTATAAACTGTACATTTGTATATGAATAGATATTCTGTAATAACTTAAGCATGTAATATATATTCAATTGTAGATACAATATGCAATATGTGTTATAAAATATATTGATTATATATGACAAATAAATAGTTCTGATAAGATAGTCCTCTATAGCAATGAAAAAGAATGAGGTGATCTATGTAATATGATACAGAAAACCTCCAAGTTGTAGTAATATTAAGCAGAAAATGCAAGGAGCAAACCCATGAGAAATGCACAGTCCCATTGGTATCTAACAGTTAATAGGTTTCATGCAAAATTTTGTAAATGATACAGAAGAAGCTGTCATTGCCTCTAGGGAAGGGACTGAGGAACTGGTTTTCTGGGGAAAGAGAAAAACATTTCCTTCCTCTTTAAATACTTTAGCACTATTGATATTTTAACAATGTGTATAGGTAATTTTTAACTATAAAAGGTATTTTTTAAAAAAAACTAATAGAGTCTTTGGAATGAAGCATCAGGAGTTAACAATGTACCTGGTTTGGAAGTCGGGCTGACGGTCAGGTGGTGTAACTGGTCCTATTGTTTAGTGGCTAAGTCATGTCTGACTCTTTCTGACCCATGGACTGCAGCCCACCAGGCCCCTCTGTCCTTGGGATTTCCTGGGTGAGAATTCTGGTGTGGATTGCCATTTCCTTCTCCAGGGGATCTTCCCGTCCCAGGGACTGAACCTGTGTCTCCTGCGTTGGAGGCGGATTCTTTACCACTGAACCACCAGGGAAGCTCCATAACTGGTCACGCTGGTTTTAAAATGTTGAAATATATCTAGACCAATTGATAAACAACCACCGTTGTCAGCCTGGCCACCCTGCTCCTTTTCGGGAACCATCTTCTCCCCACACTCCCCATGATTTAACAATGGTAAGCTCTTAGCAAAGCTTATAACTTCCCTGAGTTTCTCTTTATTCATTAGCGAAATGCAGTCAGTAATACTTGGCCTACCTGGCCCTGGGCTTGTTAGTGTACGAAAGGAGATAACATGTCTAAAAGTACTCTGCAACAGAGAAAGCTCTAGGCCAACATAAAATAATTAACATCATTTCTTTGTACCTAAGCCTGTCAACAGAGACAATGTGAAGTATTTGTTCTAAGAACATGTTCATTTCCACTATCCAGCTCCAGCCTCAAAACATCACCTTTCTATGTCTATTACAGCGAGAATACTACCATGGCCTAGTTCACTGAATGTGGGTCAGTTTCCTTTCCTATCCAGGGTTCTTTGAGGACAGAAAACGTGGCTTGCTCGGTTGCATACACTCGGGACTCAGTATAATGGCTGAGTCCCAGCTGGCCTGGGATGAAGATGGTGATGAGGCAGGGATGGAAGGAGCCAAACACCCAGTAAAGGCACGTGTACTATGCGCCCCGTCATCCCTGACTCTCTGCGGTCCCATGGACTGCAGCCCATCTTGCTCCTCTGTCTGTGGGATTCTCCAGGCAAGACTGCTTGGAGTGGGCTTCCACTTCCTCCTCCAGAGGATCTTCCCAACCCAGGGATCGAACTCGCATCCCCTGCATCTCTTGCGTTGGCAGATGGATCATTTTACCACTCTGCCACCTGGGAAACCCTACTAAATGCATAGGAGCTAAGAACTCAGATGGATTTCAAGGACTGAGGTTGAGACAGATGATGAAATATTCTAGAAAACCATCAAGAACATAGTATCTGTGGAAACCAGGACCACGATAAGGAAGTAGGAGAAAAGAAGCCCATCTCACTTAGAAATATAGTGCTCTAATTTAGGATCTTTAAGCCTCAGCACTATTGATATTTTTAGCTAAATAATCCCTTGTGTGTGTTGGGGGACAGGGATTGAGGAGGTGGGAGGTGCTTTCCTGCACAACTGTCTCTGCCTAGATTCCAGGAGCAACCTCTTCCGGATGCGACAACCAAAAATGTCTCCAGGCATTGACAAATCTCTCCCTCTTTATTTCATTTTTTTAGTGAACATTTTTCACTGGGGATATGAAAAGAATTGGATGAACACATTCCTACCATCATAGAACTTGTATTCAAGAGTTTGTATTTTCTTTCTCCCACCACTTTGCTCTTAATCTTATGATGGAGTGTCACTAAAATATTTTTCTGAATGGAGTACTATTAGATTTTAATTCTTCTTTTATCTCCTCATTGAAAAAAATACATTTTAAAAATTTGCCAGACAAGTACGGAGACACATGAAGCATCAGTTGCATCCCAGGTTCATGTACCTTTAACAGCTCAGTAATATTTAGAAGCTCTTAGTGTCTAATTATTTCTATGTGACCTTATGGTTCTGCTTTGAAACTCCGGAATTAGTTTTCTATCCAGGTGACAAGTTGTCACAAACGTAGCTAGTGACAACATCCACTTGCTATGTTGTCCCGGTTCTGCAGGTCTGAGGTCAGAAGTCTGCACAGGCTCAGCTGGGTCCTCAGCTTCATGTATCACCAGGTGGAAATCTGGGTCTTGGCTGGACTGAACTCTCTTATGGAGGTTTTGGGAGAGAATCGGCTTTCAGGCTCATTCAAATTGTTGGCAGAATTCAATGACTTGTGTTTTAAGGACTGAGGTCTTATTTCCTCACTGTCAGCCACGAATAGTTCTCATCTTCCACGTGGTACCTTTTGGTCCTTGCCCGGGGTCCTTCCCATTTTCAGAACAGGACTGCCCTGGTGCCATGAATTCTTCTTAAAGATTCCTGAAATGTCTCTGGCTCTTGATTCTGACACAAGCCAGTGAAAATATTTAATTAGAGAAGGCCCTCCATACCTTCAGGTCAGCTGACTCAGGGCCTTCATTACATCTGCCAAATCTCTTTAGAGAAGTATCTAGATTAGTGTTTGATGAAATAATCTGGACATGGAACTCTTGGAGGCATCTTTAGAATTCTTCCTATCACAACCTTTCTGGCAAGTGGAGAGTAGGGGCCCAGGAGAAGGCCTGGGGTTTGTACAGTTCCCTTTCAGGTCCTCCTTTGCTGAGACTGGGCTCTGTGTGACTTCCGTGGAGACCTGCAAGCCACACAAGGGTAGTGAGTGCTGTGCGAGGTAAGGACAATACAATCCTTGTGCCCATTTTGTCCTGGAACCCTGAAAAGACTAAAGATAAGGGTGTTGAATGCAGGGAATTCATTTATGATCAAATTTCATCATTCCTGGGAAATGATTCAATATTTACTTTGTTTCCTCTGACTGGAGTTTTAATTTACTTGCCACAGCAGTGAAGGCTCCATGCTCTGCATCTGATTGTGATACTCCTGTTGTGTCTCTAGGAGCTGGATTATAGGCTTTGCAAAAGTGACGGGGCAGAAATATTTTAATTTTGTTTTTAATTATACAATAACAAAACTATTACAAACCAAGAAAGAATACCTTAAAATTAATTATCAGCCAGAATAAGATCTTGATAAAAGCCTTCCAAAGCTTAATCAAGATAAGATGAAAGAACATAAAATTAAATTTAAAAAAATATATGCTTAAAGATGAAAGAATTCAGAGAAGTAAATGAAAAACATAACTTATGGGATAATAGGTGCTCTAAATGAGACACCTCTCTTGAATCACTGTCAAGGACATACCTTACTCGAATATATGATCAAAGACCCATATGAATCTCCCTCTACTGAAAAAAACAGAAAAGAATGACTCAAGTCTATTCTATTTCGCCTTCCAGGTATGACTCAATTCCCAATTCTATGACAACGTTCTTTCTGTTTTTATAAAAAAAAAAAAAAAAATCAGATGAATAAGGTAATGACAACTTTGAAAAGAAAGCATAGATCTGAACCTGGTATTTGACCCCAGGCTTAGGAACCTGAGTCAGACATTTGAAGATTCTCTAGCTTCTAGGAAACAGCACCAATCTCGAGGATAAAATGTAGATGTGTTTGTTCCATAAAGCAAAGACCCTTCATGGTTTTAAAATGAAGTATGTGTCCCAAGATGTTATCACAATTCATTTCTCTTACATCAAGAGGGACTTTGTTAAAATAAAGGCACTTCTGTCAAGTTCACCAGTGGAGGAACTTCCCCCCTTCTCTCAATCCATTTGACTTGGGGAAGGGGACCATAATCCTCTCCCCAGTTTGAAAAAAAAAAAAGTATGATCCAGGCATCAGAGCATTGAATATCCTGTATCCTGGCCTCAATGATTGGTTCAAGGATGGACATGTGATATCAGCTATGCCAATAAGACTGTATCTCCAACTTTTGCTAAAAGTACCACCTGGATTGTCTAATTGGTAAGTAAACCTAGATCAGTTGACATCATTGTTCAGAAAAAAGCAAAGTCAAGACATGGAGACAGAAAAGGTCTTGGCACCATTATTTGAGCACCTGGATCGAGCTTTACCTGATGTCATTTACATACGTCCTTTCCATCTGTATCAGCAAATACATTCACTTTTCTCCTTGAACCAACTTGAGCTAGTTTTCTGCCATGAGATTAAGAGTCATGACTCATCACTTTGTTTGGAAAGACTGTCACAGCTGCTCTGCACCATCAGACTCAGCAATTTTTTTTTTTCTTTTGCCTCCTCAGCTTCCTCTATACAAACTATGCAAATTATTTTCTCTCTGGCTTTGCTCACTCGCTCCACCAATCTGAGATGCCCTCTGAGTCCCTCCTTCATTGTCTTTTCACAGCCCATCCTAATTCCCAGTCTCAAAAAGCTATTCTGATCTTCTCTAACTCCTATTTCAAACGGCCACCACACCACTTGTTGCCATATTCTCCGATGTAATTTACTTGCCAGTTCATTTGTCCATAAATTACATCCCTAGTTACCTTACTGGACCCTAGCATAAAATATTTCTCCATAAGTTCCCATGGTTTTAACACAATGTCAGTTCAAGGCTCCAGCATATCCCATCTGGGGTGCTGATAAAGTCTTGTGACTGAACTATCCATCCACATACCAGCCCTTTTAGCCTGTTCTGCCCTCATCTGATACACGCCCCTGCTGAAAACTCTTCAGTGCATTTTGGATGTTCTGAGGATTTTTTCCAAACTTCTTAAATGGCCTACAAAGCTCTACATGATCCCTGTCAAGCTCTCCACCTGCCTTTCCCATCCCTATTCCTGCCTTCTCTCTGCTCTGCTCAGGATTTTCAATCTCTCCTTCCTACCACCATCCCTCCAGCTTGGGACCGGACATGCCTGCCCCCTTTTCCCTTCACACTTGCTCCTCTTTTCCTTTCCTAATTAACTCTTGTTTGTTCTTTAGATCTCAGCACAATCTTCACTCCCTTGGGAAAACTTCTGTTTCCCCATGGATTAAAGTACGTTTCCTCTGATTATCAGTATAAGTGCTCATGTCTCTATGACCTTTCTTTCACTGCATTTATAAAATTTTTCATTATATATAATACACGAATATGCATATATAGGATTGTTTTGTTAATGCCTCCATCCTTGAACACAAACCCTGCACAACTAAGAAACATGACCGTCTCCTCTGTTAACCCCTGACACTCAACAAACTCAACATCCTAAATGTATAGAAGGTATTTACTGAAAACTGGTGGAAGTGAATGGAACAGTCGCATCATTGGGTTATAATAAATGTGCTGGTTGGATAGAAGGGTAGACGGAAGGAAGGAAGATGGATGGAAGGAAGGGTGAGTGAATGACATCATTGGTGAATGAATTCTTGTCCTCCAGCTATGACTTATGCCTATATTTGGAAAGCTTAACAAAACAATAAAGCTCTTTAGAAATGACTGCCAACTTGCCTGGAAATAGGAACCCCTGGATGAAACACACTGGGCACAGAGCCCTAAACTGTGGGCAGGACAGCCTCCAAGACAGTGACAAGCTTGAGAATCGCAGAGAAGCTCTGAATTGTTGATTGTTTTGCCCTGTGAGTGGCAGGCAACAAACATGCAATTCTTATGCTTAGCACCCCAGTTCTGTAATTGAGCTTCATATTTGCCTTTGGCAAAAAGCAGCTAGGTAGAGATATAACCAGAGAAGCTTTTTTTGGTGTAGGTTTCTAATGAACTGGAGTAATATTTTATTAACACAAGTTTTCTTTGTGTGAAAACTAGCAGGCTTTCCCAGATTTGGGATATTTTTAAGCTACCTTATCATGCCCTGTCTCCATCCAGGTAGTCAAGCTATGGCAAAAATAAAGTCTACAGATTGACAAGAGATTTTATTCATACAAATCATATCGCCTACCATTTTACACATGGATGATAAAAGATTTTGGTGATTTCAAATAAGTTTTCAGTTACCGAGACAAAATGGAATGTAAGAAGGTTGATAAGGAACATAAATTAGCAGTTAAGGACAGTGGCAACACTTACCCGGGAGCTTTATATATACTGTCACATCATGGAATCGGCACTGCAGGCCTAGAGGCTGATATTATTTTATCCACTTGAGACATAAGGAAGGGAAGGTGTGGAGAGAGGTTCAGAGGCCTCTCCAAGGACGTTCAGTAAGCAAGCAGCAGAGGAGGGACCTGCACCCACATCAGCCTTTCTGGCTCAGAGGTGAAGAATTTGCCTACCAAGCAGGGGAGTCTGGTTTAACCCCTGGGTCAGGAAGATCCCCTGGAGAAGGAAATGGCAACCCACTCCAGTATTCTTGCCTGGGAAATCCCATGGACAGAGGAGCCTGGTGGGCTACAGTCCATGGGGTCACAAAAGAGTTGGACACGACTGAGCGATTAAACAACACCAACAATCAATCTGTTTGCCTGAGACTGAGGGGTTTTCCTGGACGTGGGGAGTTTCAGTACTAAAACAAGGACTGTCCTAGGCAGATTGGAACAGTCGGTCAGATGTACGTATGGATTTATATTACCATCTCAACGCTGTCATAGTAAAACTGTTTCATTACATGGATTTGTTATAACTCATCTAAACCGTCCATCACTAATGAAAATTTAGATTGCTTCTAATTATAAGCCATTGTTTCTATTACAAACCATCTGTGATGAACATCTTTGCACATATATCTCTGAACACTTGACAATTATCTGCCTAGGATACATCTCTGGAAATAAAGTTGCTGAGTCAAAGGGTGCATCTATGTTGCATCTTGGTTCATACTACAAAATTGTCCTATTTAAACATTTTATTCATTTGCAGTTTTGACCATTTGAACATGAGACATTTTCCTCATATCCTTATCAAATCTGAGTTTTGTCAACCTTAATAAATCTTTTCCAATTTGATAGACAATTTAGTTGAACTCCTTAATGCATTTTGTGGACAGGACATTATTATTTCTCTATTTAAAAAATCAAATGCTTGATTACTGAAATATAATTTAATAACCAGTTTTTAATCAGCCTTTCAGAGATATAATTCACATATCATAAAAGCCATCTGTTTTAAGAGTACAAGTTGAACTGGGACTTCCCTGGTGGCCCAGTGGTAGAGAGTCTGCCTGCCGATGCAGAGGGCGGGGGTTCGATTCACGGTCGGGGAGGATTCCACCTGCCTCAGGGCAGCTGGGCCTGAACCACAGCTATCGAACCCACCCCCGGAGCCCGCGCTCCGCGACGAGAAGCCACGGCGGTGAGAGCTGCCGCAGCCAGAGGAAGGCTGTGTGTGGGGCAGGACCCAGAGCGGCCACAGACAAACACGCTTGTTTTCAAGAGATGCAGGATTTTAATGTGTCTATGGAGTTGTCAGCCATCACCACCATCTAAAAGTTTAGAAAATTTCCATCATCCTAACAAGAAATTGTGTGGTTGTTTAGAGGCATTCCCTGTTCTCACCCCAGTCTTATGGAACCACGAACCTTCCTGTTTCTGACTGCCTATTGCAGAATTTAAATCGCTGACCGTAGCGTAGGGTGACTGAGCATGCTGTTTTTGCCAGCACTGAGGGATTTCCAGGGCATGGAATATTCTCTGCTAAACCAGGGCAGTCCCAGGAAAACTAGGACAAGTTGGTTACTCAACTGTGGTGTTTTCATAAACCAAACTTTTCCAGTCTCCCTTCCCCTTCTCACATTTCATTTGACCTCTGCTTACTGGTGTAGCTTGCTTTGGTGAATTGGGGCAAAAGCATCTTGCAAAAGGAGACCCTCTATAAATCAAGGTCTGTACAACATTCTGATTTGAAGAGATTCCGGAAAGAAAGCAAAGAGTCCCTTCCAATTACGCAGCATCCCCGGGCCCAAGGATGACCGGGGTTACTTGACGTCCCTCACACACAGCCCATCGCTACCAGCCGCGGTGTTGAGAAAGGGTCAGGCTCAGCTGCCCCAGAAATGAGGTGTGCTGGATGCGGGAGAAGTAACCGAGCCTCAGATGCGCTGCAGACTGCTGGTGTCTCCCCTGCACCCTCACCACACCTCGGGAGGTGGGCCCAAGAGTCCCACTTTACAAATGAGGAAACTCAGCCCCAGAGAAAAGCATTTGTCCAGACACAGCTCTGACAGCTCCAGGTCAGAGGCAGAATTCAAACCCAAGCCTCAGCCCATCACCCAAGCCTGACTCCCTTCAGTGACCCATGTGGCCTCCCGGGACCAGGGAGAGACTGAGAATGTAATTCAGAACACAGGCAGAAAGGCACTCTCCAAGTTCACATTCCTCTCCCCCAAACACAGAAACTTAAAAACGCTGTGGGTTGGTTGTTGTATTTTTCCCCTCCAAAATGTCTTCTCTCCAGTGAAAGAGTATTAAGCTGAAGTGGGGGAGGAGTAGGTTGGAGAGCTAGAGATGGATATGCAGGTAATAGGGAAACCAATGTAATGCAGAGTGAAATTAATTTAAAATTTTGCTAAAACTTTTTATGCTTGCATATTTTACACTTACAGCATACCTTTAGTCTTATTTACAGTTTTGATTAAATCTATACTTCAGTACTTTACATCGTGTATAAAAATATCATTTTATATAAATATTTTTCTGGGAGATCTGTAAAAGTGTCTCATGTAATTGATATGACATTTCAAAATACAGAGTCAGTGTTTCATAATCAGATTCATGTCCTGGGCTCACGATAGAAAGCACCCTACATTTTTATTTACTAGTCCTTAATTATCTCATTATCCTTAGTTGTGAGTATCTCTGATTTACTCAGACAGGAGATCTGGGGAGTAATATATTTGAAGCTACTGGATAATTTCCATTTATCTTTGCCTAAAACCTTTCTCCTTTTTGGTATAATGGCAGGACAGAGAGAAAAACCTCAGCTTGTCCTCAGACTACCGATGGATACCGATCCTTCTACATGTCGATCTACAGAGAAAACTTGCTGGGCCGTAAAGTTGAAACATGCAGCCAATGTCAGGACTTGCATATTTAAACCCAGACTACTGCAAATAATCACAAAGAAACTGAATACTTTAGACTTAATGTTTCCAGATTTCACTGGTAACTATTGCAGTTACAGAGGTGGTATGTGGAAAGCCACTTGAACACGGCTTGTATCGACTTTGTCCACAGCTGACAAGGAGGAATTGAGTCTTCTGACCGCTCACAACTTGCCTTTCCTCAAACTGCATGTTGTCATCTTTCAAATGCTCTATTACATGGGTAGATTAATAGAAGATAGCACCTTTCTATTCTTCAAAGCCACCAAGTTTGTGGTTAGTCTTTACAGCAGCAATCGGGAACAATTGGTCTGACTGGCCCAATGGTGGCCAGTGACAGATGATCAGATTTGTGTTTGGAGAAGATTTCTCTAGCAATGCTTGGCATGAAATCAGAGAAATATGTTGGGAAACTACTGCAAAAGTTCGAATAAGAGATGATGGTAGATTGGACCAGGAAGTTGGTGATGGATTTACAGCGGGGTTTCTCAACCTTAGTATACTGACGTCTGTATAAGAATTTTATTTTTGTGCCTGCAGGGACCTGACCTGTACTCTGTAGGATAAAGTTAGCAGCTTTCTTGGCCTACACCTACTAGACGCTTATAGCGCCTCCCCCACGATATAACAACCAAAACTGTCCCTGGAAATGGATGAATATTCTCCAGAGGGCAAAACTGTCCTTGTAGTTGAGGATTTCTGAGTTGGAAAAAACTGGACAGAATGCAGGGTTATATAAATATGTAGGACTAATTGCTTGACATATGTTTCCAAAAATAAATATCAACATTTTTATCAAATTCTATTTTTTCAAAAGTTCTAGAATCATTATCCAAGAGGTGATCCAGAACTTTCATCCTCTGATCTATCTCACTGCTCATTTACTCCTTTTTTTAAACGTGCATGTATCTGTTTTTGGCCGCACTGGTTCTTTGCTGCTGCGCAGACTCTCTCGGGCTGTGCTGAGCGGGAGCGCGTTCCGGTGCACAGGCTCCTCACCGTGGGGCTCCTCCCGTGCAGGGAACCGGCTCTGGGCCCACGAGCCTCAGCAGCTGCAGCGCACGGGCTTAGCTGCCCCGTGGCCTGTGCGGTCTTACCCAACCAGGGGCTGGACGTGCGTCCCCTGCCTTGGCAGGTGGATTCCTAGCCACTGGACCACAGGAAGTCCCTCATCATCTACTCTTGCCCTCGGCAACTGGCAAAACTTGCTGTTGTCATTTCTTGCTGTTGTCAAAATTTGCTGTTGTCATTTCTTCAGCTGCAGGGTGGGTTCACACCCAAGGGTGGGCTTCTCCAGAGCAGTAGCATGGAGGCTCATAGGAGACCCCGTGAAGAGCCCCAAAACACAGCTCCCGGGGAAAAAGAACTTTGCAGGCTCCGATCAAGCATGCTCTTCTCCTTGGTTTTTCTTTTTCAAATAGCTTTATTGAGATGTAATTCACATATCATAAAATCCACCCTTTTGAAGCACACAATTCAGTGGTTTTTAGTGTCGTCACAAGGCTGTGCATCCATCACCACTATCCAATTCAGGAACAGTTTTATCACCTCAAAAAGAAATCTCATTCCCCTCACTCCCTCCCTCCAGCCCCCAGAAACCACTAATCTCCTTTCTGTCTGTATAGATTTGCCAGTTCTGGACATTTTATATAAACGGAATGTTCTGGACATTTTATATAAATGGATGCATACAACATGTGGTCTTTTGTGTCTGGCTTCCTTCATTTAGCATAATGTTTTCAAGGTTCATCCATGTTGGAGCTGAATCAGTACTTCCTTTTCACAGCAGAACAATAATCCCGTCGCACAGACGGACCACACCTGCTTGTCCCTTGGTCAGCTGATGGGTGTGCAGATTGTTTCCGCCTCCCTTTCATTCTTGCTGGTGAGACTGTCCCTAAAACGATTGTGTGGAATAAGCCCCTTCACGGTGCAAACTAAAACTTTCCAGCCTAACTGATGTCTGGAGTAAAAGAATAACTGATTCTTTTATTAATCTGATATTCATTAAGACCCTAATGTTTCAGGACTCTGTGTAACACCCTGGGGATGCTATGGTAAACAAAACCAAGACCTTATTCTCAGGGATATTTCATTCATTTCATATTTCATGTCCTCAGGGAGGACACAGGTAATGAACAAACTGGGCAAGATACAAACTCATGTATCCAACCCTCTGTTGAACATTTGCACATGCAGGCAATTCACTAGGACTGGGTAGACATGAATGGAGAAGCAACAGAACATAGCTGTCTTCCATTCATGTGTCCCCTGGGAAAGTTCAGACACCAAATGTGACCACACCAGTTCTAACACTGCTTACTCCAAGTACATTCTACTTTTAAAGCAAAGGGTCTGGTTACCAGTAGATCAAGACAAGGAAGTGGAAATAAGTGGTTTGTTTTCAGCTGCCAAACTGCTCACCTGGAAAGGGCATATAGTCTAGTCAAGGCGGGCTTCCCAGGTGGCTCAGGGGTAAAGAATCTTCTGCTAACGCAGAAGCTGCAAGAGACACGGGTTTGATCTCTGGGTCAGGAAGACACCCTGGAGAAGGGAATAGCAACCCACTCCAGTATTCTTGCCTGGAGAATCTCATGGACAGAGGAACCTTGTGGGCTACAATCCCTGGGGTCACAATAGTCGGATATGACCGAGCGCCTGAGCACAGGCACGTGCTGTAATTAAGTTCTGAGCTAGAATCTTTAGAAGAAGATAGTAGAGGAAAGTCAGAAAGCAGAAAGGACTCCGGCGGTGGGGGACACTCTGAACTGGACCCTAAAGGGCACTAGAGTCTGGGGATGGGAGAAGAGGGAGGAGGGAGCCTCATGGACGCAGCACACCGCTCTTCGTCACCACTGTGCCTGGACAGGGTTCCTGCCACCTGGCTCCTCGTCTCGATTAGATCCCATCCCCACTGTGGCATCCAGGCCCTCCCGTCCGCCTCCAAGGCTTCCAGCTCCCAAAGCAAGTTTCCTCCTCGACACATTTGGGCTTTGAGGCCACGCTTGCTCCTCATCCTCCTGTTGAGTGTCCCAGAAACGGGCAGCCCGGGTGCCTTCGTGTTTGGGCTCAGCCTCACCTGGTCCTTTGTGAATGAGAAGCGGCTAGCCCTGCCTGTGTCTGAGACGATCTGCAAACACACCCCACCTGCGGGCTGGTGGCCCTGGGATGGGGGATGCGCGGTGATGGAGGGCCCAGGTGTCCTTCAGCAACCCCCTCCTCCACTTTGCCTTAACTCCTCTTTGAGATCCAGGTCCTAGACAGTCACTCATCGGCCAAGGTGGGACACTGCGCCTCCCACGCCCCGTGGTGCCCCCGTGGAGGCCCCAGCATCTGGCACACCCCCCTGGGCGGAGGCACCTCGGCGGTTAGGTGCGTGGTCTCTGGAGATGCGCTGCTTGGGTCTGGGTCCTGCCTAGCTCCTTCAGCCTTGCAAGCTTGTGCCAGTTGCCAACCTCTGTGCCTCAGTTTCCTGGTCTGTAAAATGGGGCAGCATTAGAACATACGTTGCTGTTACATTCCTCCGGGATTGGCCAGAGGCTTGAAGGAGAGGAGATAAGGACAGCGCTAGAATGTCAGAGCTTATTCTTGTCCTTAACCACAGTCTACTCGGGCGGGGAGCCGGCTTTTGAGGACACAACAGACTCTTCTTTTCCCTTTAATATAACCGTGCCCTTATGCCATAAAGCCACTGAGTCTTTTTTACTGTTACTATGGACTGTGCCGGCCTTCGTTGCTGTGTGGCCTTCCCAGCTGCGGAGGGTGGGGGCTACTCTCTGCTGCGGAGCCAGGGCCCCAGGGCTCACCAGCCTCTGGAGTTGGGGCTCCCCGGCTCTAGGCGCAGACTCAGTGGCTGTGGCCCATGGGCTCCGCTGCTCCGCGGCAGGTGGGATCTTCCCAGCTCAGGGCTCGAACCCATGCCTCCCGCATCGGCAGGCAAATTCTTTAACACGGAGCCACCGGAGCAGCCCCATGGTAGACTCAATCAAATATTCACTGACTCTTTCTTCCATGAGGCTGAAGGGACTGTGGTGTTAGAAGCAGGATTTTCAAGTATTCTCTAGGAATTTCTTGAGGGGAATAATGAAGAAAGAAGTAAATTCTTAGGGAAAAGAGAAAGGAGAAGAGAAAAATCTCTCGGGTTTCCAGAAATGATCTTTACCAACGTTAGCAAGTTCACCAGTCTTTAAGACGGTCAAGTTCAAAGTGGCTATGCAATACAGGGCAGCCTCTAAATACCATTCAAATAATTTGTCTTATTTTATTTCAAGTCAACCTGAAGTGAAAAAATATTTTTATACAAAGCATAGCAATTTATGCAGCAACCACTCCATAATGAGCTGGTTCAATAACACATAATTATATGGAAAGTACTTAAATGCTAACTATGTACTTTTAAAATGTTGCAAAAGTAGGTTCATAATTAAATTATAATTACAAGTAAAAATCGAGACAATGATTATTCCCTGAGAAATCGGCACATTTTTATTTCCAGGGTTGAGTGCAATTTCTCTCACACTCTGATTCATTTCTTTTGTTGGTAGCTCCACTCTGATCCAATTCGTTTTGCATGATGAATTTTAAATTTAAAATTAACTGAAATTATCTTGCAGATTACTAATTACCACATACAATGATTTCAATAGAATACCTGGGTTGCCATTAAAAAGTAGTTTGTGAGCGTATAAGTTTGAAATTGTGAAAGATTTATAGTGAGATGAGGGAGATTGTTGGCAGATCATTGAATAGGAACTGAGCTATTGACAGATCTTGAGAAAGTTTTCAAACAAGCTCTGAGCTGCTTGTGGGGAGAGGTTATACAGCTGTCAATGTGGCAGAGCTATAAAACCTTTCCAGAACTTTCTGTCACTTGGAGTTGGTCCTTTTGCAAGTGAAAGAAACATATTTGAATTAACCACAGGAAAGAGAATGGTTGACTCATTCATCCATTCATTTTAACAAAGCTGAAGCATAGCTTCCCCAAAGCCTGGCAGGGCGCACAGCCTGAAGCACTGTCCCCAGGGTCTAACTTCCTCTCTCCCCAGCCGCCAGCCCGGCTGTCCTGTCTGTCTCTTCTCCCAGCCAGGTTCCTCCGTGTGGTGGACCGCAGCTGCCTGCAGCTCGAGACTCCTGGCCTCAGAGCTGAGGGTGCCAGGGGAAGATCATCTCGTGGATTCAGAGGATGCCGAGCTCTGTGGCACCCAGGCGAATGCTGTACTCCGGCCAAATCTGGGTTCCCTGCCCTTCTGGGGAGGATAGCAGGAGGATGCAGACACACACGCACAAACAGGGGCTGAGAGTCCCGAAGGAAAATCCAACTGCTGCTTCCAGAAGAAACGGGAAGAGACACCTGCAGGCCAAAAGCTCTGGATGAGCAACCAGCTGGTCAGACTTGGTCCCCGTCCCTCTTCCCCTGCCTCTTGATTAAATGAACTTCCATCTCTGCTCAGTCAGTCCTAACCCCAGAATGAGTCTTTCTGTGATTCGCTCAAATCCATGCATTTTGGCCAACATATGCTTTAAACAGGCTTCCCTGGTGGCTCAGGGGTAGAGAGCAATGGTCTGCCAATGCAGGCGACGTGGGCTTGATCCCTGGTCTGGGACGATCCCACATGCTGTGGAGCAACAAAGTCGCTGCACCTCAGCTCCTGAGCCCGAGCTCCAGAGTCGGGGAGCCTCGGCTTCTGGGTCCACACGCTGGAGAGCCAGGGCTCCGCCGCGAGAGGAGCCTCTGCAGTGAGATGTGGGCACCACGACCAGGGTGGCTCAACGGCCCCCTTCATATCCCGTTTGTGGGCCTTGCAACTGCAGCGCGGAGTAGGTGTTAGTGTCCTAGATTACAGATGAGGCACCAAAAGCTCAGGGAGATTAAGGAAGTCATCCAGCATCCCCGAGCAAGACCCTCACTGAGCCACGGTTATCATTTATTCAGTTAACAATCCTCTGTGTTTGTGGCCTCATTTTCTGATAGAACTGCCGGCTGTTCCGGTTTGCCTGGGACAGAGGTTCCCAGCATGTGGCACTTTAAGTGCTCAAACCAAAAGACCTGGGACAAACCAGGGCAAGCTGGGCATTCTGTTCACTCTTAGCTACTTGGGGCCTAAGGTCACTCGGCTAATTAAGAGTGGTCTTAAATTCCGGCCTACGTTTGTCAGCTCCTACAGCCTGTGCCTATATAATCAGCCCACAGCGTCACAGCTGGTGGTTCGTTTGTAATTATAAAAACAAGGTCTCTGAATATGGTATGACATCCCTTATATGGGGAATCTGAAAAGAAATGATACAAATGAACTTACTTACAAAACAGAAAGAGACTCAGACTAGAGAGTGAGCCTACGGTTGGTGGGGGGAAGGGACAGTTAGGGAGTTTGGGAAGGTCATGTACACACCGCTATATTTAAAATGGATAACCAACAAGGACCTAAGGATTGCACAGGGGACTCTGCTCAGTGTTATGTGGCAGCCTGGATGGGAGGGGATTTGGGGAAGAATGGATACATGCATCTGGATGGCTGAGTCCCTTCACTGTTCATCTGAAACTACTACAACCATTCTTAATCAGCTGTACTCTAATACAAACTAAAAAGTTTAAAGTTTGAAAAATAAATAAAAATACCCGCAAAAAAATACACAAAAAAATGGGTTCTCTGAAACTTGGATTCTTCATCACCACCATAACTAGACACTGAATCTTTTGTTCCAGAGAAGAACTCCAACCGGGAAATTTTCCCAAGTTTTCACTTTGGAGTTAAAACGATTTTGATATTTCTTTTCATAAGAAGGATTATATACTTTTGTGCGATTCTAAACCTCCCTTCTTTAGAGCCAATGTCCTGACACTCACCTATATTCTCAAACATAGGTTTGCCACAATAAAGTATCAAACTCCAATGTAATTAGACTAAAGCAAAGTACTAAGTCACCCTCAACTGCTTCTCTACATCCTGATGAGGTACAAAACTACTCTGAAGCAACTTTACTTATGATGATTAACCAATCTGTTCATTTGTTTCCAGTTTTATTCAAATTTCAATGCACTCACTACATGCCTTAGCCCAAAGAGCAAATGACAGTATTAATGAGCGGATAATTCCTACAATTTAGGGGTAATTGTACAAACAAATCGGAATGTCTGCTAAATTTCTGCTAATGTTCAAACACACTTCTTCAGACTTATCAAAACAGCAAATCAAGTTACCACTTAAAAAGTAGTTCAGTTCAAACAGCCCGACTGATCAGAATATTCATTCACTGTGAAGAGTAACACTCAGTGAAACAGCTTTTAATCACTTCTAGGACACTCTAACCTCGGGGGTTCTGGTCAAGAGATGTCTTTGTTATGCATCCATGAGATCACTGAGCTTCCCAATTGAATCTGAAATCCATTTCCTGCAGGAGGCCTGTCTGAAGATCAAAAGCCAGGTAACGTCCTCAGCCAAGAACACTTAGCAGCGGTGCTTCTGTCAGGTTTGTCTTAAGGGATACGTTCAGTCCTTATTAGGGTCCTCCCTGTGGTTCAGACAGTAAAGAATCTGCCTGCTAAGGTAGGAGACCTAGGTTCAATCCCTGGGTTGGGAAGACCCCCTGGAGAAGGGAATGGCTACCCACTCCAGTATTCTTGCCTGGGAAATCCCATGGACAGAGGAGCCTGGTGGGCTATGATGGGAGTCACAAAGAGTCAGACACAACTGAGCAACTAACACTTTCATTTTCAGTCTTTATTAAAATCACCTGGGTATTTCGGTGGCGGGGGGGGGGAGGGGGGGCAGTTCTAAGTGCTCAGAATCCTCTAAACAAGATAGACCCACTGGTCAAGATCACGACAAGGAACCAGACCCAACCAACAGGTTCAGGAGCAGATGTACTAAATAGGTTTATAAAATAATTACAGAGATGATGACAAAATTTATACTTATTAAACAGTTAACTAAGAAAATTTTAAAATAAAAAGCTACATGCCAAACACTGAGCCAAGTAGTGTTAATGAAAAAAGAATAATCAATAGTCAACCTAAGAAAGAAATGAAAATTGTATTCCAGTCAACCTGAGGATTATAACCAGGAGACAGTCTTTCAGAAAGCTGAGTTCCACCTGTTATAGTTTTATATAAGTTTTGAGACAAATTTTCTTTATTAAGTGATGTATTGACAATTTACAACATAGATCTACACTTACAAGTCAAGGTGGGATTCAAGGGTCTTCATGACCCCGAACAAGAGTAAGAAGGAAGGTATCTTCTAAGAAGCTGTGACCCTTTATGAGATTAAGAAGGAATATTATCTTCTAAGGAGGCCTGACGAGTGCAGGGGCACTAATCCCTGTTCCAAATGGGCAGAGACAATTTTTATGCTTAATTTTTTGTCTTGCCATAAAATATGAATAAAGCTTTATTGTAACACAGCCACGCCCAATCGCATATGCATTGCCTATACCCACTTTCCCAGGCTGACAGCAGGGTTGAATAGTTGAGATAGGGACCATCTCGTTTACAGAGCCTGAACTATTTACCAGGTAGCCCTTTACAAGAAAGCTTTCCAGCCCCTAGAATAGACACAGGAGGCCCAGAAGAGAAGACATACATGGATAGTTACAAACTGGTTCCAGTTCTATAGAGGAAAAGAGACATTATGAGAAATTATTCACACATCAGTAATATAGTTTGTTTAATGCAGAAATCTGTGTCTTTAAGGCCAGGGAGGGCATCTCTCAAAAGGGAGACTGGGGTCTTTCAGAAGATGCTTCTTTTCCAGCTTCCTCTCCCACTGCCCCAGGGAAGCTTCGTCCACACGAGTCCGTCTGAGCTCCTGCGCCTTTCCTCACTGCTTGCCATGAGTTCTCACCGAACTCCAGGGCTGATGACCTGGTGATTTGCTTTCCGACTTCTCTTTCCTCTCTTGGCTTCTTCAGCTTGGTATCTTTTCTGCTGCTGATTCAGAATCTCAGTTCAGCAGGACCCTGACCCCAGTTCCAGTCTCTGCACTAGGCTTTGGTCTCAGCCTAAGAACGCGCTCATTCCTAGCTTGGTCTCCCCTCCCCAGCCTGCTGCCGATCTCTCAGACAATCCCTGTTCCGTAAAGAGTGACATCCGACGTCAGTCACATGGATGCAATCTTAAATCTTTAAAAGAAGTTTAAATTTCATAGATAATATATGAGTTCATTCTGCTCATAAAAGTTCAAACATTGCAGATGAAGCTGAACCACTTCCAGCCCCATTCGTTCACCCAGCACCCAGCAGAGTGCAAGAGACGCCAGAGTCTGGACACAAAGCGCTGGTCCTCGACAGGCAGGCACGTTCTTCCAGAGACTGCTGATGAGACAGGAGGGCGTCCTGACAGTTTCCATTAACATTTAAAATTTACAGATTGTATGTCTCAGCAAAACCACTACTTGAGATTTAACCTAAAAAATACTTGAAGGGGCATACACACAGAAGAGCACTGTGCAGTGTTTGTGGCAGTTACAATAAACAACTTTCATATAATTATAAAAGGTGGCATAAATTAATGGCATTTGCAAGATATAAGCTATTGATCCTTATTTCCCAAACCTTTTCTTGATCATTATTCTTTTCACCAAAATCATCCATATTCAATGATGAGGTAAATGCATTAAGTGAGGTAGGAGAAAGATTCAGAGGAGGAGATAAGTGGAGAATCCTGAAATATTTCTCTTGCCTAGGAGAGGTGTGCAGGGCAGAGACAAGAGGCTCAAAGGCATCACGTTGAACAGTAACAGAGGACGTGGCTTGAAAGCTAGGTTGAGGAAGAATCAAAAATTTACATGAAGGTGTTTGTATATTGTTTATTAGCAAGATAGAGTTGCTAAGGACTTATGAATCAGGCTGTGCTATAAATCCTATGCTTCAAGAAGATTAATCTGGCACAATGGTGAGGAGAGAGAGACAAAGACCATTCGGAAGTTCTCTATTAAAACAGCCGGAGCGTGACGTGATAAGGCTTAAACTTGCTGGCAGAAAGAAAGGAAGTCTGAGCTGGAGATTGCTAAGAGAACCCCTCCCCTCTCCACTCTGCATTCCAATCACAAGTCTGTATTGTTCCTTCAGGGTACACAGAGCCCTTCCCTCCCTCTTTTGGAATGGGTCCATCCTACATCCCTTCCACTCTGCTCAAACTTTGCTGCACTCAACATGAAGCTGCTGTGCGATGAAATATTATGATGCCTGAGAAATATTCTCAACAGCTCCAGAGCCAAAGTAAGTTAGTGATTCAGAGCAGGGGGCATTAAGGTTAATTACCTAATAATTTACTACAGTGAACGCATGCATAGACATTTTGATTTTTACTAACTGTAGAGTTACACAAAATAAACAACACTTGGTTTCACATCCCAGCATGGAAACCCATCAAGGGGAAGCTTTCCTGTGATTTAAAGCTCCTGGCTTTACCCTTGAGCGCAGGTCACTTGCTGAGAAGTCAAAAAGACCGATAGTAATGTCTTGGTTTTAGTAAAGATTTCCCTGATACGACTGTGTGCTGGCCTTTGCTGTGTGCCATTCAGGGAAACCAGGCACTGCCAATGCTAATGGGGTTTGAACAGCGGCTATTAGCACGGATCACCCTCTGTTTTGGGGCAAGGGAACAGTGTGGGAGTGGAGAAAAGGGGTAGAACGGTAATGCTAAAATGTAGACAGTTAAACCACTGAGAATGCAATCAAATCATGACTCAAAACCCAACTTCTCCAATTGCTAGCTGAGTGGCCTTGAACAAGTGAATTATCCACTTAAAACATCTGTCTCTTCATCTAACCAAGGACCATTCTACAGAATTATTGTGAGAACTAAATGTGACACTCATATGAGGCATATGAGAGTTTTGCAAATCCAAGACCTGTTCCCACGCCTCCTGATCTCCTCTCAGGCCTTCCCCCTCTCAGTCCAAGTGATTAGACTGGGTCCTGACTACCTGTCTCCAATTTCAAGGACAGATGCTTGACCTTGGTCTGGCTAATCGAAATAACCCATCTCTTGACAACAGTCAACCAGTTTAAGGATGGACACATTACCTGATGCAGAGAAATCAGGTCAAATAAGGCTCAACTCCAGTTATTTTACTTTTCAGGAAATGAGGGATGCTCACCAGTTTAAGTTACTAAAAGAATAGGACATCATCTCAGAACATGTGGCAGCCACATCTCTACCCCCAGAAGCGAACCTAATGAAGGAGAAGGCCTACCAGAGGCACGCAGACCAAAACCCTCAAGGGAGGAAGATGGGGCCTGATGACACTGTTGAAGTTCCTGGCCCCAATCATACCTGAAGCTGAACTATATTGGAATGATTTATGAGCCAACAAATTCTCTTTTTTCTCTTGAAACGTTTAGGCAAGTCTTTTGGATCTTGCAACCTAGAGTAGTACCTTAAGTAAAGCTTTAACATACTTCGTGGTAAACAGAGGCACTTAAAAACTACTTATTATTTTGGAAGGCTCCACAAATCTCTCTTTTCTCAAGACATGTTTCTTTTCCAAATCACCAGAAATTCAAGGAAAGCGGATCCATTTCCTAGTTTCTGTCCAAAATTTTAAAAAACAGTTTCTGATTTAGATCTCTTCGAACTAACAGAAAGGCCCCGAGAAGTTTAAAGCAGTAGCAGTTCTGAGCGGGTTCAGGGCTGAGGGATAAAAAGAAACCAAGGGTTTTGGCCTTTGGTCAGATACCTGGAGACCTGGAGGCCACTCTGTCCTTAACCCTTACTGGTAGACAACCTAATCCCCTTGAGGCCAGGGACTGTTTTTCATACCATCACAGGATAAAGTTTTGCATATTTGGTATTCTTACCTTTTGAAGCTCATTCATGATGTTGGATCTGTGATAACCACAGGTCACACGCCATCTGATCAGGGTATTATTCAGAGCTCCGCTTTCCAGGTAAGAAAGCCAGAGCTGTAAGAGGTGACGTGACACAAGAAAGTGTCATGGCCCATCCTTCAGGAAAGAGCAAGGATCTGAAACCAGGACCTAGAGTATGTCCCCAAGTCCCTTCTTCCCCATAACTATCAGCAGTTGTCTCAGACCATCATGGCGGTGCATGGTGCAGCGGGTCAGCTCTGATCCCTCGCTTCAAGTACAGCTCACTGTGCCCCTTGAGACAGCGGTTTACCTGAGAATTCTCCTCTCCCTCAACCCTGACATAAACACGACTACAGACCCCATTGCACTAACGACTGGAGATTTAGACGAGACAGTGGGTATACCTAACACACTAACTCCAAGCCCAGAACAAAGGAAGAGTCTGGCAAGTGCTTGCTAAGGCTGGATCTGCAGGCACAAATCACACTCTTCCTAGAAACAGTGTTGACTGGAAAGTTCTTCCTGGAAGACTCGTGTGGATCACAAGGCATGTCAAGGATGCTCCCAGCAGCCTGTCTGTATGAACAGAGTCAGAAACAGTCTGAAGATCTGCCAGTAGGCAGGCGTGGCAGAGGAAAGTGCATCCCACAACACAGAATTCTACCTAACAATTCAAAAAATGCCATGCAATTCATTATGCCCTGACACAGCAAGGAATATAAGATATATTTTGGGCAGAAAAAAAAAATGTGACAACGATATGTGTAAAAGAATAAGCCAGGGGGACTTCCCTGGTGTCCCGTGGCTGACAGTTCATGTTCCAGTGCAGGGGGCACAGATTCGACCCCTGGTTGGGGGCTCAGATCCCTCGTGGCCCAAATCACAAAAACAGTAGCTCTACTGTCACAAATTCAATCAGGCCTTTGAAAACAGTCCACATTAAAAGTAAAAATGTCTAAAAAATAAAAGAATAAACCAGTATATATTTCCAAGGATACATGCGTCTCTTTCCAAAGAAGACACATGTGAATGCTCTTGAAAAAAAGGCTGAAGGACACATGAAACCCGCGGGTTGAGGAATGAATTGAGTGCAGAGGTCAGGAAAGAAACTAGCCATGTCTACGACGTTTTCATTTCTAATGAAAAGCTGGTCATGAATTACTGATGTGGTTACAAATTAACAGCAAGGAAACACTGAAGGCAACTGAAAGTAACTTGTTTGATATACTTGGTGCTAAAATAAACAGGAATAAACAGGGAAAGACACCTTCACCCACTTCCGGAGGTAGAACAAAAGGGTGATAAACAAGCTGATTGCATTTCTCCTTTCTTCCCCCCATCCCTGTAACACTTTTACTCACTCACTTATTTTGCTTTTAACTAGTTGTGTCCCATATACACAGGGCAATTACCTTCCCTCGTGCCATCACCCAGTTGAATGATCTTGCCACATGAAAAACAGGTTTGGCACAATCATTGCATGTTGTTGGGAAATTATCATCAACTTGCTTTCCTCTTCAAAAAAAATTTTCACAATGACACTGATGAGTTCTGTTGTTTTTTTATCTAATACCTTAACCCAGTTTCAATCCGTAGTCTGCATCATGTCCTTGAAATGTGACATTAATGGTGGAAATATTCTTAGGAGTTGGAGCATTGCATCCAAAATATGGTTTTGCTGGACTCACCCCACGTGAATAACTGAAGGTCTCCCCCATCACCCCAGCCCACATGGCAGCTCATCCTGTCCCCTTGGCTGACTTCTGCCCATTCTCGTGGCTTTCAGATACCACTTCTCGGCAACACAAATTCATTTCTTTAGTCTAGATCTCTTTTTTCTGAGCTCTAGAATCAGAAAACCAATGTCCCCTTTGACATCTTTCCTTTGATGACTCATCTGCACCTTCAACTTAACATGTCCAAAATGAAGACCAATGTCTCTCCCCCAAATCTCTCCTCTAACTTCTTCTATCTTAGTAAGTGACCCAGCATTCAGAAGGCAGCAATGTGGGCTTCATCCCGGCTCCTCCTTGTCCCCTCCACATCATCCTTCACTGACCTATTGGTGTGATCTTCAAAGTTTCTCCCCAGTCCACCCACTTCCCTTCATCCACACCATCACCATATAGGAGCTATTACCCCCTCTCACCTGGTCCGGGGCAGAGCCTTCCTCACCTGCCCCCCCCCCCATCCTCACTCCTCTATTTTCCACAGTGTCACTCTCCTGCTTTTGGTCCTCCAACGGCCCCCCAGTACCCTTAGATCAAAACCCCAACTCCTCACACGCTAGCAGGGCCAGAACCCGTGTGTGTGCGTGCTGAGTCGCTTCAGTCGTGTCCGACTCTGTGCAACCCTGTGGACTGTAGCTGCCAGGCTCCTCTGTCCGTGGGGCTCCCCAGGCAGGAACACTGGGGTGGGCTGCCACCAAAGTGGACCTTCCCGACCCAGGGACCGAACCTGTGTCTCCTGCGTCTCCTGCACGGCAGGCAAGTTCTCTACCGAGAGGGCCGCCTGGGAAGTGCAGCGGAGCCTGCGTAGCTCTGACCTTACATACGCTCCTGCCCCACCGTCAGCACAGGGGCCTCTAGGGTCTCCTAGAGAATAACCTCTTCCTGTCCCATTTCCTCTTCTGGATTTTTGCATCTGTAATTCCTTCTTCCTCTTCGGGTCTTGGTTTTGGTATCACCTCCAAGCAGAACCCTCCTTGACAACCTCTCCAGACTGCTGAAGCAACAGGCTTACTTCCTTCATAGCACAATCCCAAGCTTTGACTGTACCACCCACATGTTTACTTGCCATTACCCACCTCTTCCATGAGAGCAGGAATCATCTCTACCTGTTTACAGTTGTAGACCCACTGCCAACCTCAAGGTCTGACACACTTTTTGTGGAATAAATCAATCAGAAACACATTTATGGAATCCGGTGCTACGTGTCCAGCACTTTGAGTTCACAGGAAGACAGAGTACTCTATTAGAAACATGGAATTAAATGCCATAATCTTTGCCATTAAGGATGGCGCATTCTATTTGAAGAGACAGAATCTGTGGAATGTAAAGATTCAATTTAAGTATTGAATTTTATGGTTTTGGTCAAGCTGAATTGACCAAAGAACTTCCAGTGGGACAGGCCAAACAAATGGTTTGCTTATAGATGAAAAGGGTAAAGTTACAGAAGTTGGAGACATGAGACATGATAAGGTCTGGAACATTCTGAAACAACCCTATGGAGGAGAATGGATGTATAACCTTAGGTCAGAATCAGTTAAAACTACTCAAAACTACCTAGAATGATGGCCTTCTGGTCCTGAAGTAATGTAAAAATTAAAGAGCCCATTTGTTTGTCAAATAGGAGGACATTTTATTCTCTCTACTACCGTCCATACCAAGGAGTTCTGACAATTTCCCAGGTCAACCCAGAATTGGAATGAGATGGGGAGGGGGTATACGGGAGGGAAACTTTCCTGAGAAACAGGCTGGTACCATCTCTGCCCCTTGTCCAAAGGGTTTTCCACTCCCGTCTTGTCCTTGACAGCTCTAGTCATTTTTGGATCATTAACATTTTTCCATAGTCAGTGACAAATTAGGACTTTGCAAGACAGCTGGTGCCCCACACTAAACCTCGGAAATCTACTAGCTCAGGGCAAACAGATGCTCCTCACTGTTCCTGCCTAGCTCACCTAGGGCGGTAAGTGGTCCGAGGTCCTGGGCGTGTTTGCTTAACAGATGTATCCTAATTCAAATGAACTTGGAAGGGATGGGGGAAAATAAATAAGAAATGCAAATGTTTAGCTACTCAAATTTTTCTATCTTAACAACACACTCCAGGGACTCACAGGGGAAAGAGAAAAGTTTGAACATTGCCTATCAATTTTGAGTTCACAGCTAATTTTTTTTTAATGTGGGCCATTTTTAAAGTATGTATTGAATTTGTTGCAATATTGCTTCTGTTTTAGGTTTCGCTTTTTGGCCATGAGGTACATGGAATCCCAGCTCCCTGACCAGGGATCAAACCTGCATCCCTGCATTGGAAGGTGAAGTCTTAACCACTTGTCCACCAGGGAAGTCCTGAAGCTAATGTTCTTTTCATACTATACCTTTTGGTGATTAGTAAGAGTATAGATCAAGAAGTTAAGGGAATGGAGAGAAGGAGGAAATTTGGATTAAGAGAGAAAGTCATAAGTGTGACCTGCTTAAAGGACAATACGGGGCCAAGTTGGATCCATACAGGTAAAACGGGAGAGCGGCAGTTTGTTTGGAAGGCTGAACAAGAGAACTGGACCGAAGCTGTGTCTATAAGTCAAGCGCACTCTTGTGACTCAGACCATTTTTGCTCCCTCAGGTTTATAGGACTATTGGAAATTATCAAACGGGCTAAATTCCGTGCCTGTCATTTTCTGGCATGACTGATGGTGAAGAGACCAGAGACAGCTGTAGTCAAGCTAAAGATGCGCATGAATCACGGGGAGGGAGGGCTGGAGGCTCCAGCTAGTGGACAAGAGCAGGCGAAAGCCTAGAAAACAATGGCAGCCACGGGAAGGAAAGAGAGACACAAGACACTCCCCAGGGAAAAGTCACTAAGATGCAGCGACTAGATGCGTTTAGGAGGTGCTGGAGATGCGCACACCTGACATCCCCCAAGGCTGTAGGCATAGCAGGTGTGCGTCAGCTGGGAAGTCAAGGGTACACGTCAGGAAAGTCAAGAGGAGAGAGACACAGGCTGGGGGTGGGGGAACATAATTATGGGCTTGTTTCTCTACCTGCTAAGCGTAAGGTACCAGTGGGATGTATAGCTGAAAATGCCCAGTAGTTATTAGAGATATAGGAGCCAGGTCCAAAGACTGTGTTAAAACAGCACAGGTGAGAAAACTCACCTGAAATACACAGGAACTTCAGTGCTTTGCTAAAATCTCTGAAGCTTATGAATTGTCTGTTCTTGTTCTTTGTGATGCCCCGAATTATAGATATATATTGCTCAAGACTCTTGATTTCTAAGTCTTTCCAAACAAATAACTATGAATGCAAAGAATTGCAGAGTCTGAAAACACTCCTGGATTCTGCCTGGATCCTGGACATTTGTCTCCTATGTTTATGATGCTTGCCATATCTGGGAACCACTGCATGTCCATCCACAGCGATATAGCACCAATACACTGCCATTAATTTCTCATCCCTTTGTAAATCAATAGGAGATTTTTTCACCTAAATAAATTTAATTTACAAAGTAGCACTACTGTAAGTGAAAAAATAGCATCACTGGTTGTAAACAGGATACAACTCAACAAAGAGCTGACGGGCAGAGAGCCACTGCATTCAGCTGCTGCGTAGGAGACATTTGTCATTTTTTCATACCCATCCTCGGAAAGTCCTTCCTTTATGGGAGGGGATATATATATATATGTATGTGTGTGTGTGTGTGTGTGTGTGTGTGCGCGCACGTATATATATTTATGGCCGATTCATGTTGTATGGCAGAAATCAACACAACATTGTAAAGCAATTATCTTCCAGTTTAAAAAAAAGAAAAAAAAGAATTGAAAAATTAAAAACAAAAACAAACCCAAGAATCTCATGAAGTGTATGCTTTCAGCCACCATACCTGGGACAATTCCAATAAGCTGGACACTGTCGGAATCTATTATGATAAAATATACTTCTTTCACTATTATTCCATTTTCAAGGGAGAGAAAACATCACTGTTCACACCCCACGTTTTAGCACTAAAGTAAGAACCTGAGCTACAGAAGCAGGATGGTGGCACCAGTGGTAAGAACCTGCCAGCCAATGCAGGAGACTTAAGAGATGCAGGTCCGATCCCTGGGTTGGGAAGAAGAGGGCACAGCAGCCCACTCCAGTGTTCTTGCCTGGAGAATCCCCTGCACAGAGAAGCCTGGCGGGCTTCAGTCCATGGGGTGACAAAGAATCAGACACGAAGCCACGTAGCATGCACACATGCACGCAAAATAACTGCAGTAGCAGCCTGTGTAGTTTAAATCCACCCTTTGCCTCTAACAGGTAGTGGCAGCCTGGTCGGCGGTTAACTCTGCTGACCCGTTTCCCACCTGTAAAATCTCCATGCTGGTGGAGCCGCCCCTCTGAGTTCTCAGGAGGATTACCAGATCACATACAATCAGAAGCACAGGGTGCCCGGCAAAGCCAGAGGAAGAACGATCAATAGGATCGATGGATCTAAACTCCTTAGTTAGAGGAACAGATACCACGAATGCACATGCAAAGCAATGTTCCTGAACCCCATGCTCCTGGGGACTTGAACTTGGTAGGAACTTAACACGCTTGTTTACTGCCAAACAGGAATCCATTGACTGTAGCAACCAGTTACTGAGCAGCTTTCATATACCAAGAAATACACCCACGCCTGGCATAGACCATAAAGATATTAAAATAAATAACTAAATTCATTCTCTGCTTTCAAGTATTCCAAACCTATTTCTAACTCAGGAATCTGTTAAAATTTCAAGAGAGAACTCCCCTGACTTGAAGAGAATCTCACCTTTCCAAAAGGTTAAAAAAAAAAACAAAACTGATTTCATTGAGTTCTATCTTTTATACTCACCCAGAAATCATGATTTGTTAATGGCTTGTGATAAAAGTGTACAGCCCATGTCACTGGGACTGTAGAAATCATGCTGACCACACAACAGTCCCTCTACCTCATGTCCAGTCAAAGGTCCCCATAACTCATGATAACTCTGTAATGGTTTAACACCCAGGTCTAGAAAGAAAGGCTATTTTCCCGAAACATGTTGCAGCAGCATTCTTCAAAAGTGATTCATTCTTGGTGGGAACTCTTTGGCATGTTAGGGGATCATTCATCAAGACTGTTTACAACAAAGGTCTTTCTCCAAACTCAGGATGTGTGAAAACAGCCCTTAACTCGATAAAAATAATTCTAACCACCCAAACAAGCAGACAGACTCTACACAGTCGGCCGTAGGTCAAAGCAGACAAAGTGAACGTGAAGGGACTCGTGCAGGGCTCAGGGGAAGCTCTGGTTCTTCAAAGGAGCACATCACTGGCTTGCTCATCACCGCTGAAAATGCTGTCGTTACAGCAGAGTTCCTTCTGCTTTCTGTTCTGAGCCTAATTAAAATGCAAGCTATGAACCCTGCTGTTGGGAGATGGTTCTCCAGGAGTCTCTTGCATTTTTCCTGGCTTGTGAGCAGAAGCACTGCCTGCCTTTGCAACAAGCTATTTGTTTAAGAATTTTGCACAACAAACAGCCTTGGAAGACAGAAGGGTTGTCTCCTGACACAGAGCAATGGTAGGGTCTGTGTACCATCCACAGTGATAAAGATAACACCTCCCTCTGGGGAAGAGGGTAGATACTGCCCATTATAAAAGATTTGGGGCTTCCCAAATTTGGGGTCCCTCTCTTAGAGCAAAACCCACACCAGGACACCTCTGCAGGCATCGCCAGCCCTGTTTGTCTCACCCTGTGGGAATCAGAGCTCTGGGAGGCAGCACAAATGCTGACACTGAGACTGTGTGTACCCAGCTGCCCTCTGTCTCCAACCCAAGTCTTGCGTCCTCAACGACATCCAGAAAACCACAGCAGGGCATTTGTTAGCCTGCAAGAAGGGGGAATCTCTGACATCTGCCGTATCATTAATGA